>NC_051064.1:48492391-48792391 GCF_004664715.2 Peromyscus leucopus
AAGTCAAAGAGGGGTGGGACTCACACAACAACAAACAATACAAAACAACAAACAATTCTCATTAATAACTCTCGACATCAATGGTCTCAACTATCTAGTAAAACTACACCTAACAGACTGGATTAAAAAAAAAAAAGCAAGATCCATTCTTCTTCTACATCTGAAAACACACCTTACCATCAAGGATAGATAAAACCTCAGTGTAAAAGGATGAAGAGAAATATTCCAAGCAAATGGATCCAAGAAACAAGTCAGTGTAACCATTTTATTGTCTGACAAAGTGGATGTCAAATCAAACCAAAACTATCAGAAGAGAGAGTTAGATAAATAGATCATCACACAATCATCAAAGAAACAAATAAAAACCAACAAGAGGATATTGTAATTCTACACATCTAAGTACCAAACAAAAGGACATCAAGATAATAATGAAAAAAAACTACTTAAATTACATATTTACTTTCACACAGTAATAGAAGGTGATTCAGTACTCAACTCTCATCATTAAGAACAAAAAGAACAAACAAAAACAAAACAAACAAATAAACCCAAAACAACCCTAAGTAGAAAAATATTGGTGTTGAATAATGCCATAAATCAAATAAAGAGAGCATATTTTGGCAAAACATTTCACTTTAACACAAAAGAACATGCCTCTTCTTATCAGCTTATGGAATTTTCTTTAAAACTTACCAAATACTCGGGTACAAAGCAAGTTCCAATAGGTACAATAAAATTAAAAATAACAGTCTGTGTCCTATTTGACTAAAACTGATAAAAGCTTCATATCACCAACAACAGAAAGTTTGAAAACACATGGAACTTAAACATGGACTACAGAATATAAAATGGACAAGACAGAAATGAACAAAAATATTAAAATCATTTTATAATTGAATGAAAATGAAAACATACTCAAAACTATGAGACACAGTGATGGCAGTTCTAAGAGAAAAGTTTATAGCATTAAATGCCTGCCTACAAACACTGCACAGATCTCATATTAGGAACTTAAAAGTACACTTGAAAGATCTGGAACAAGAAAACAACTAACACCTCAAAGGAGTAGAGAACAAGAAATAATCAAACTCAGGGCTGAAATTAATAAAATTGATACAAACTAGACAAAAATATATGAAATGACAAGTTTATTATTTTAGAAAATAAATAAGATTGATAAAGCCTTAGGCAAATTAACTAAAAATATAGAGAAAAATAGAAATTAATAGAATTAGAGATGAAAACGTTGATATAACAATGGACACTGAGGAAACCCAGAGAATCATAAGCACTTACTTTAAGAAAACCTTTACTCCAACAAATTAAAAAATCTAAAAGAAATGAATAATTTTCTTGATATGTACCAATTACTGAAAGTAAAAATCAAGAACAGATATCCAATTTAAACAAACTCATATAACCCTTAATGAAATAGAAAAATAATTTTAAAAGTTTCACGACCAGGAAAAAAAATGCTCAGGGCCAGATGGTTTTAGCCCAGAATTCTATCAGACTTTCAAGGAAGTGTTAATGCCAATACTTCTCAAATTAATCTACAAAATAGAAACAGAAGGAACATTGCTCGGTTCATTTTATGAGGCCACAATTACCCTGATATCTAAACTACGTAAAGACACAACTAAGAAATAAATTACAGACTAACTTTTCTTATGAACACAGATTCAACAATTTTCTTTTTTTCTGTTTTCTTTAAATTTTAATTAATATCTCTTTTCCTCTCATACATGTATATAATAAATTTTTATCATATTTACTGCTCACTGCTTCACTCTTGCTTCCCCAGGAGTCCCCAACATATCTCCTTCCTAACTTAATATGCAATAGGTAATGATTAATTCCTAAGAGTTCATACTTGTTGTCTTTTTTAAAAGATTTCTGTGAAAATGGTATTTTTAAGTTTACCATTGTGTAGAAAAAAACTAATCCAGTGAAGTTCAATTTGCATCTCACAGAAAGTGAGAGCCATATAGTTTATTACACAGATCTAAAAATATTGAATGGTAAGATAGAGCACAACTCAACACTAGAGAAATCTGCATGATCATAATGAAAAACATCCATGAATAAGATAAAGTGTGTACTGTACAAAATAATTAGCTAATAGTATTCATCCAGTTATGGCACAAGTTGTCAAAAATGACCGGCAGCAAGAAGCGTGTGAATATTTTGTATTCCCCTCACATAAGGAAAAGGCTCTGCTCTGTGTTTGTAGTTTCATATGACCCATTGCTATTTTTATCATTTCCTCTCTGTAAACTAAGTTTTAAAATATGTAATATAATAAAATAAAATAGAAAATAGAAAAAATACAGAAAATTATAAGCGGCAAATAGATCCATATCTGTCACCGTGCACAAAACTTAAGTCCAAGTGGATCAAGGACCTCAACATAAATCCAGCTACTCTGAACCTGCTAGAAGAGAAAGTAGGAAGGAGTCTTGAACGCATTGGCATAGGAGATCACTTCCTAAATATAACACCAGTACCACAGACACTGAGAGAAACAATCAATCAATGGGACCTCTTAAAACTGAGAAGATTTTGTAGAACAAAGGATACTGTCAACAAGGCAAAGCGGCAGCCTACAGAATGGGAAAAGGTCTTCACCAACACCACATCTGACAGAGGACTGATATCCAGAATATATAAGGAACTCAAGAAATTAGGCGTCAAAATGACCAACAGTCCAATTGAGAAATGGGCTATTGAACTAAACAGAGAATTCTCAACAGAGGAAACTCAAATGGCTGAAAGACATTTAAGGAATTGCTCAACATCCCTAATCATCAGGGAAATGCAAATCAAAATGTCTCTGAGATACCACCTTACACCTGTCAGAATGGCTAAGATCAAAACCACTGATAACAGCTTATGCTGGAGAGGATGTGGATCTAGGGGAACTCTCCTCCACTGCTGGTGGGAATGCAAGCTTGTACAATCACTTTGGAAATCAATATGGCACTTTCTTAGAAAATTGGGAATCAACCTCCCCCAAGATCCAGCTATACCACTCCTGGGCATATACCCAGGAAATGCTCAATCATACCACAAGAGCACTTGCTCAGCTATGTTCATATCAGCATTGTTTGTAATAGCCAAAACCTGGAAACAATTTTCAATAAAACATTTACAAAGTGAATCCAAGAACACATCAAACAGTTCATCCACAATGATAAAGTAGGCTTCATCCCGGAGATACAGGGATGGTGCAACATTAGTACATTGATGAATGTAATCCACCATATAAACAGACTGAAAGGCAACACACTATCATCGCATCAGATGCAGAAAAGGTCATTGACAAAATCCAACACCATTTCATAATAAAATCAGGAACAAGGTTGTCTACTCTCTCCATATTTTTTTCAATGCAGTACTTATAAAGTCTTAGCTAGGGTAATAAGATGACTAAGGGAGATCAAGGTGATAAAAATAAGAAAGGAAGACATTCAAGTATTTTCTTTTTTCAGATGATAGGATCATATATGTAAGTGGTCCTAAAAATTCTACCAGGAATCTCCTACATCTGAGAAATGCTTTCAGCAAAGTTGTAGAAAACAAATTAACATAAAAAAATCAGTAGCCTTTCTATAAACAAATGACAAATTGATCAAGAAAGAAATCAGGGAAACAATACCTTCTACAATAGCCTCAAAAATATCTTAAGGCAAGTTTAATCAAGCAAGTGAAAGATTTGTGTAATAAAAACTTTATAGCATTGAAGAAAGAAATTGAAGAAGATATCAGAAGACATAGAGATATGCTAAGCTCATGGATCAGTATGATTAATATTGAAAATAGCTATCCTGCTAGCAGTAATATCAAAACTGAATATAATCCCAATTAAAATTCCAACAGAATTCTTCACAGAGATTAAAAGGATAATTTTCAGCTTCATATAAAAAACTAATCAATCCAGGATAGTTAAAACAATATTGAATAATAAAGGAACTGTTGGAGGTATCACCATCCCCTATCTCAAGAATTACAAAGTTATAGTAATAAATATACCATGTTCTTGAATAAAAAGACTCATTAACCAATGGAATCAAATAGAAGACACAAACATAAGTCCATACACCTATGGATACCTTATATTTTATACAGAAGCTAGAAATACACATGGGATAAAAGCCAGAATCTTCAACAAATGATGCCCTTCAAACTTGATGGATGCATGTAGAGAATGCAAACAGATCCATCTTCATCACTGTGCACAAACCTCAACTACAATGGATCAAGGATCTTAACAAAAACACAGACACACCACTGAGTCTAATAGAAGATAAAGTGGGGCATAGTCTTGAACTCATTGGCACTGGAAAGGACTTTCTGAACAGGAAACCAATAGTATAGACACCATGATCATCAATAAATCTGTATGGCAAGTGACATTGTCATTTGGATAAAGTGGTAGGCTACCAAATAGAAATTTTTTGTTTTCACCAACTCTACTTCTGGTCGAAGGCTAACATGAAGAACTGAAAAAAAAACCTAAAAAACAAAACAAAAAAAAACCCTAAAAAATACAAACCTAGATATCAAGATAGCAAAGGGCTCAATTAAAAAAAAATAGGGTATACATCTAAATAGAGTCTTCAAGAGAAGAAACACATGGATGATAAACTCTTGAATGTTCAATATCCTAAGGCACCAGAAAAATGAACCCCCAAATTTATGTGATATTTCATCTTATACCAGTCAATAACACAATAGCAACTTGTGCTGGCAAGGATGTGAGGTACTACTGGGATCCCTCGTTTATTGCTAGGATGAGTGTGTAAACTTATAAGCCAAAGTGGTGGTTACTCAGGAAGCTGGAAATAGATTTACCTTATGATCCAGCTCTACTGCTTTTGAGTATATACTAAAGGACTCTGTCTGCTGCTACAGAGACACTTGCTCAATCATGTTCATTGTTGCATTATTCATAATATTCAGAAACTGAAAATAGCCCAGGAGTCCATGACAGACAAGTGGATAAAGAAAATGTGTTATAGTTACACAATGGAATATTACTCATCTGCTAAAAAAAAATTGACATTTGCAGGTAAATGCATTGAGCTAGAAAAAAATTATACTAAGTGAGGTAACCCAGACCCCAAATCACAAATATTGTATGTATTTGCTTATTTGTATATGTCAGTGATTAGGTCTTCAATAAGAAGACTACAATCCATATAACTACATAACTACAGCGGCTATGTATTGGATAAGGAGCTCAAGAGGAGGGAAAGATCTGAAGAAGAGACAATAGAAGATGTTGTTATAGATGGATGGACAGAGGTGAGGAGACACTGTAGAATTGTACTGAGAGGAGGGGGAAGAGGGGATAAAGGATGGAGTAAGAGGAAGGACAGCTAGAATTAAGGGTTATTTGAGAAGTCATGTGGAAATCTAATCGAGCAGAAGCTTCATAACACACACACACACACACACACACACACACAGAGAGAGAGAGAGAGAGAGAGAGAGAGAGAGAGAGAGAGAGAGAGAGAGAGAGAGAGAGAGAGAATCAAATGCAATCACCAAATAACAGGAAAGACAAAGCCACAGACAGACAGATATCTCTCACCACTAAATGAAACCACAGTACCAGGAATGGTTTACACCTAATTGAGTTGTTGGCCAAAGGTGTCCCTTAGAAACATCCCAACAAGCCAGACTATTGCCAAGGCTATGGGTTTCTCTCCACAACTTGACTGTAAAGCAATGTTGCCAAAGACAATACCTACGTAACTCACTGAACATGGAGAAGTTGAGCTGGTGCCTTCCTAGAGCCTTCACCCCTACTGACTAGTGTTCATGGTACTGGAAGAGATTCATACTTTCAGAGGAGAAAAGTAAACATCAACCCAGTTACAATTCCTTTGATCTACAAAAGTAGCCAGATTGCATGATATGCTGGCACAATACTGGTGCCATATTTGCAGGAGTAATCAACCAATATCTGATACAATTTAAGAACCATTTCATGAAATGGAACCTATGCCTGGTACTGTTAAGCTGGACAAAAACTAGATAGGCCATGGAGCTAGGGGAAAACCAAATAACTACCATTCATTAAAGGAACATAGCAATAAATGACTCCTAATGACATGCTGCTATACTCATAGATCAGTGGCATGCTCAGCCAACATCAGAGAAACTTTCTTCAGAAGCTGATGAAACAGAAACCCACAATTGGATAATGTGCAGAGAATGAGAGACCCAGGAACACTCAGTCTTAAATGAAATGTCTCTATCAAACGCCCTCTCCCCGGGGCTCTGGGAACTTTGCAGAAAAGGATGCAGAAAGGGTGTAAGAGCCAGTGGGGATAGTAGACACCAAAGGAATCAGGAACTTATATAAACAACAGGACTGATGAAAATATAAACTCACAGAAACTGTGGCAGCATGCACAGATCTAAGCCAGATGGTGTCACTGCAGTGAGAGAGGAAGTGAACTCAAGGCCCCAGCCCTAACCTAGACGCTATCTCCAGTTAACAACTGTTCAGAAGAAAATTCAGTTTTCTCCAATGGAGTCTTAGTGGAATAGTAAGTGAACTTAAGGATAAACCCCATGCTCACAAAACACACATTCAGTGTTAGTTTTGCAGGCGTTTTGTCTGGGCTTTATTTATTTATTTATTATTTATTTATTCATTTATTTGTTTGTCTTATCTTACAGGTCTTTTGCTTATATATCATGTTTTCTGATTTTGTGCATTTATTCAGTTTCTATGTATGTGAGTGTTTGTGTCACTGTGGCTGTATGAGTTTCCTGTAGTTTTTCTTTGACTCTTTTGTTTTTCTGTTTAGTTATTTTGTCCTGTTCTGGTTTTGTTTGTTTCCTGTTTGTTTTCTAATGAGAGAGAAATAAAGGGTGTGGATTTGGCTGGGTGTGGAATTGGGGAGAATCTGGGACAATTTGAGATGTGACCAGAATATATTGTGTGACAAAAATATATTTTCTTTTTTTAATTTTATTTTCTTTTTTAAAATTTATTTTATAATTTAATTTAATTTTACATAGCCACAGATTCCCTTGTTCCCTCCTCCCTCTCCCCTCCCTCCCCCCCAGCCCATCCCCCATTCCCATCTCCTCCAGGGCAAAGACTCCCCTGAGGATTGAGTTCAACTTGGTAGATTCAGTCCATGCAGGTCCAGTCCCCTCCTCCCAGGCTGAGCCAAATGTCCCTGTATAAGCCCCAGGTTCCAAACAGCCAGCTCATGCACTGAGGACAGGTCCCGGTCCCACTGCCTGGATGCCTCCCAAACAGATCAAGCTAATCAACTGTCTCACTTATCCAGAGGGACTGATCCAGTTGAGGGCTCCTTAGCTATTGGTCCATAGTTCATGTGTTTCTATTTGTTTGGCTATTTGTCCCTGTACTTTTTCCAACTGTGGTCTCAACAATTCATGCTCATACAAACCCTCCTCTTTCTTGCCAAATGGACTCCTGGAGCTCCACCTGGGGCCTAGCCGTGGATCTCTGCATCTGGTTCCCTCAGTCATTGGATGGAGTTTCTAGCATGACAATTAGGGTGTTTGGCCATCCTATTACCAGAGTAGGTCAGTTCGGGCTGTCTCTCAGCCATTGCCAGTAGTCTATTGTGGAGGTATCTTTGTGGATTTCTGGGGACCTCTCTAGCACTTTGCTTCTTCCTATTCTCATGTGGTCTTCACTTATCATGGTCTCTTATTCCTTGTTCTCGCTCTCTGTTCTTGATCCATCTGGGTTCTCCTGCTCCCCTAAGCTCTCTTTCCCTGGTTCCTTCTTGCCCTTCATTACCCCCACTCACGTACAGGTTGTTCATGTAGATCTCATCCATTTCTCTGTCATTGGGCGATCCCTGTGTCTTTCTTGGGGTCCTGTTTTCTAGGTAGCCTCCCTGGAGTTGTGAGTAGCAATCTAGTCATCTTTGTTTTACATCTAGTATCCTACTATGAGTGAACACATACCATGTTTGTCTTTCTGAGTCTGGGTTACCTCACTCAGGATGATTTTTTCTAGATACATCCATTTGCCTGCAAACCTCATGATGTCATTTTTTTTCTCTGCTGAGTAGTATTCCATTGTGTATATGTACCACAATTTATTTATCCATTCTTCATTTGAAGGGCATCTAGGTTGTTTCCAGGTTCTGGCTATTACAAACAATGCTGATATGAACAGAGCTGAGCAAGTGCCCTTGTGGTATGATTGAGTGTTTCTTGGGAATATGTGCAAGAGTGGTATAGTTGGATCTTGGGGGAGATTGATTCCCAATTTTCTAAGAAAGTGCCATATTGATTTCCAAAGTGGTTGTACAAGCTTGCATTCCCACCAGCAGTGGAGGAGAGTTCCCCTAGCTCCACATCCTCTCCAGCATAAGCTGTCTTCAGTGTTTTTGATTTTAGCCATTCTGACAGGTGTAAGGTGGTATCTCAGAGTCGTTTTGATTTGCATTTCCCTGATGATTAGGGATGTTGAGCAATTCCTTAAATGTTTTTCAGCCATTTGAGTTTCCTCTGTTGAGAATTCTCTGTTTAGTTCTATAGCCTATTTCTTAATTGGACTGTTAGACATTTTGATATCTAATTTCTTGAGTTCTTTATATATCCTGGATATCAGTCCTCTGTCAGATGTGGTGTTGGTGAAGACCTTTTCCCATTCTGTAGGCTGTTGCTTTTCCTTGTTGACCATGTCCTTTGCTCGACAAAATCTTCTCAGTTTCAAGAGGTCCCATTGATTGATTGTTTCTCTCAGTGTCTGTGGTACTGGTGTTATATTTAGGAAGTGATCTCCTTTGCCAATATGTTCTAGACTACTTCCTACTTTCTCTTCTTAAAATTATGAAATAACACTGGCATCATGATTGAGTCCAAAAATGTCTTACAAAATAAGCTATATATAAAAAATCAGATTTGTACAATTTTCATGTGTTCAACACAATATCCTCAACATTGAACTTTTCACATTGAAATATGTATGACTTTTTTTAAATTTTTTTTTTTTTTTGTTTTTTGAGACAGGGTTTCTCTGTGTAGTGTTGGTGACTGTCTTAGATCTTGCTCTGTAGACCAGGCTGGTGTCAAACTCACAGAGAACCTCCTGGCTCTGCCTCCTGAGGGCTGGGATTAAAGGCATGTGCCACCACTGCTTGGCGAAATATGTATGATTAGCCCTGGGAGAGGCTAATTCTCTTTCAGCAGTCATCAGGGTTTTGTCCACTTGAGATTTTGCCCCTTCTGCTTTAGTGTGTCTATTGATATTGCCATTATTCAGGTCTCATTTATGCAACCATTTATTTTATTTTACAACATAATTCTTTATTCATTCTTTGGAAATTTCACATCATGAACCCAAATTCCACTCACTTCCCAGTCTCTCCCATCTGTCCTTTCCCCTGCAGTACGTCTCCCCCAAAAATTAATTAAAAACAAAATAAAACAAACAAAAAACCCCACCTATATCCCCTATCTTTCCAACACCTACTCATTCATGTGGTGTGTCATGCAGCAAACCCCCTTTTTCCAATCAATCCCACCCACAAAATTTTTCATTTATGCAACCATTTTTAGGAGAAATTGTTTTGCAATTTTCTGCCATCTCTTCCACGATGTTGCCTAAACCATAGATGCAGGAGGTAGATGTAGATATATCCACTGAGCCTAGGCTCACATGATCCCTTGACCTCCTCTCTGTATCTAGTTGTGTTTTTTGTTTGTTTGTTTTGTTTTTTGTTTTTTAGGGGAGGGGATGATTTTTATTTGCTGTAAAAAGAAGCTCCTGTGATGAGTGATGATACCCCTATCTGTGGATATAAGGATAAGATTTAGAGTGTAGTAAGGAATATTCTGGTCCAGCAAAGTGGTGGTAGTAGAGGCTTTTCTAAGATGCGTGACCTCACAAGGAAGTCAACTATGTTTCTACTACCAGGCACGATTTCCTTCCTGCCGAATTAGCATGACATCCAAATTAGAAAGCTGTTGGTTGCCACCAATATGTGAGCACCATTAATACACCCTATGAATCCTTAAATTTTCCCTTTATTAATTCTTTTCTCTCTTAACTATGTTTTCTGACATAAGTCTGTTCATTGCATGCATTCACACAGATCACTGAGAGAATAAATTGCAGAGGATCTGCTTTGAAAACATAAAACATAATAACAAGCTTTGCTAAGCTTAATAGCTTCTTTCGGTGCATGGTCATTTGCAATAGCTTTTTGGCACATCGATCACTTTTGTCCTTGTTCAGCTCATGTTTAAGAAGTTATGTTGTTGACAATGTATAGGTATAGCTTCTGACAGGGGACCGGGGAGTTTGAGTGACACAGTCTCACTCATGCAAACTCCCTAATCCTCTGGCTCTTATAATCTTTCCACCCCTCTTCCACAATAATCCATGAGCCTTGGGTATGGGAAGTATACTGTCAATGTAGTTTTCTCTTCATGTTAAAGGCTTAATCATAGTATCAATCTATCAAATCAGAAAATACGTATGTCACACATAGTGCATACCATACTCTCTTTACGTATCCATTGACTGATGGACACTAAGGCAATCATGAAGAGTACTACACTGGACATAGAGCATAGGAGTGCTGATATTTCCAAATGAAAAGCAGATGCCATTTTTATTCTGCTCAGAAAAACATGAAACTATTTAGCTTTAATTTCTATAATATGTGATAAAATTAGCTTGATTATTAATGTCTGTGTATTTGTGTTCACTCAAAAGGCAAATAACTTCTGCTGCATTCTAAAGTGTACATTAAATATAAAGATATATGGGGTTTTAAGCTATCTTTTAGGTATAATGGTACTTTTGGGAGGCTGAGGAAGTAGGATCTTGAGTTGAAATCTAATTTGGGCTATATAGCCTCAAAAGAAAAAATAGGAGACTATCATGTAATCCTTGGTTAGGTCTAAGTGATCACAGGAAATCTTTAGATTCATTATAATGAGCTAATACAGGTAACAGCACGTGACAACTCATGGGACAGGTTTGTTCCTCTGTCTCTTAAAATAGGCCTATTATTAGTGAAGAACAATTTTATTTTACATTTTAAAGTAATTTCTTTTAAAGTATAATAATATTCTTGACCTGTGAAATTATATAATAGTCAAGTGTATAAAATATGTTCTTTATGCTTGTAAATTATGCAAAATATCCAAAGATGTGTGTGTGTGTGTGTGTGTGTGTGTGTGTGTGTGTGTGTGTGTAAAATTTATAAGCTATTTTTCATGGGAATTTTTTAATTTTGGAAGATGAGTAAAGAATAAGAATCCTTGCCTAATTCTGATTTTACTAGGTAAGTAATATGTTTCATCTTGTTCCAACATTTACTTCTTCAATATTTGCCCCAAAAGAGGTCATAGTTGATAAAATCTTTTATGTATCTATCCATGAATTCTGATGAGATATTGACAGGTGACCTCCAAAGCTAAGTATATTTGCTTTAAAAAGCCAGTAAGATTTCTTTTAGCCTGCCCTGAGAGACATTAGTGTTAAAGCAGTAAAATTTGGCCTATCTATTTTGAATATAAATTAACTTGCACCTGAAGCCTGCTAGGCTGGGGAAATCAAGATATGACAGAAATAGAGAGATGATAGGACTGACCTGATTTTCTATTACATCAGCCTCATTCATTTGCTGGGCCTTAAATGTGAAGCTGAGGTTTCAACTCAGTTGGTATCAATTCCATCTTCAACTGCAAGAATCATAAACATAAGAGTCTGGCTTATGTGTTTCCTAAATAGTGACCACTAAAGTTTTTACCCTCTCAACCCTGGAGACTCATCGTGCAGCCCATTCAACACTTAGTACCCATAACTACAGAGAACATCAATCAGAACCATGCCTTTCCTCTTCTCTGTGCAGCAAAGGTGAAATTAATCAACGCTATTTTAATCTTTCTGGACTCTCTATGGGATAAGCAATTTGCCTTCTCCTGGAAGGCAGAGAAGAGAAAAGATGGAAGAGCCAAGGTTAATTCAAGGATGTTCATCCTAGAATGGATTAGGTTTTGGCTTGTCTACTTCTCTGACTTGTCATACTAAATTTAATGTCATGTATACTGAGGACAATCACTGAGGGTACTCAAGATGATTTTAATTTTGCATTTAATCCTCATGAGAGACTAGAATCCGGAAGACTATTCTAGCACAATGAATAATAGGTCTCAAGATAATAATATCAAGTAACTTTTTAGTAGTGCAGGGAAAAAAACATGATCTAAGCTCAATGAGAGCAACTACTTGCATTTTTTTTCTTCATCTCCAGATTGCACATCTTCATCTGCACATTGCTTGACATGAAGAATATATTTGGCAAATATTTCAAAAGAAATGATAAGCCATTAAATCAAAGACATGCCAGAATTATTGCAAATTATTAATGAAATACTGTATCATAATAGCAAAATATATTAACAAATGGTTTATCGTAACAGGGTTAATGTGAAAAAAGTTATGCCACTATGTTTTGTAGAACAGATTGATTTTTTAAAAAAAAAATAACAAAGCCAAACTGCCTAGTTTTGTTGAGATTATAAGAAAACTTAAATACCTTGGATAATTTTGGACTATATAAAGCTTTAAAACTTTTCTGAAGGGCAGTTTTTCAATGAATTTGTCAAAATAAACTAAATGCAAAAATATATTCTCATTGAACAGCATGAATGGCTCTTGAAGACATGTTAGATTAAAACAAGACAAGCAGAAAAGAATACATGCTCCATGATTCAGTTCATACAAAGTGAGCACACAGGAGAAATTAATCTATGGTGTTAGGAGACATGACCTAAGTTAATTGAGTTAAAGAGATCTGTGACTTACAAGGGGCATGGGAGGGGCTTCTGGGGTAGTGTTGTTCCACTTTTTTGTTCTCAGTTGTGCTTTCAGTGTTCAGTTTGGGAAAACACATGAAGTTTTGTCCTAGCAAATTTTGCATTTTATATGTACAAGGTATACCAGAATGAAAGCTTATTTTGCTGTTGTTGAGATAGGGTCTGGTAGATACAAAATAGTCTTTCAGACTCAGCTTGATGAGTACTGTTATTATAGATGAGTATGCCCACATATAGCTAAATGTAGATTACTTTTTAAGAAAATAAAAATGGTCTCTATAAATCATTGACATTTCTGCCCAGCTTGTCAAAACACAAACTGTATAAAAGTGCAGGAAGACATGATTTCAAATAACTAAGGAACAACCAGAAGAAAGTTACATACTCATACACATGTACATGCACATGTATACGCAAGAATATGCAATTATATTCTGAATAGATTTCCATTCCATATCAGTCTCTTAGGCCTTCAGCTATATCTGACCCAAATCAGGTGTTATCAAAACAGATTGAAGTGATGTGTCTTGAGGTGACAAGAGATGGTCAAGGTCACCACATCACAGAGGCCCTTGAGTAATCATCCAGGAAAACTGCCACAATACATTACTGAATCACCAGGCATGTCTGCAAGGAAAGCTGTGCCTTAGATGAGGTGCTCAGAAATGAAGTCTTCCTGATCAGAGACATCTTTGCCTATAAAGAGATGTATCTCTGACCTCATTACTGGCATTGCTTAAAAACAGACATCTGGAATCACATGCAAGCTTCTGCATGGGCTCTGGACAGCTCCTGGGACTTGACAGTTCACAGCCCATATCTCTCACAGAATCAAATAATAAAATGAAGAAACAAATGACCTCTGCTTAGATGAAAGATTTTCCCAGTTGGAGAGGATTCTTGTAATTTTGTATTTTAAAGTTTTTCTCTTCAGCATCCTATCCTAAAAGCCTCTCTCAATATAACTATAAATACGAACTGGGCCATTACTGGCCTATATTGATTTCTTTCCTTTCTAAAACTGTAACAACTTTCCACTTAAAAGGCATTTTCCTCTCATTATGTTATGAGAAGATGATATTTTGGGCTTCCTCTTGACTTAGTAGTAACTTAGCCACAGCACATGGATTAACTGGAAAGTCTTCTTACTTGTAAAAGTTAGATTCGCAGGATTCAACAATAATGTTTTTAAGTGTTCTTTCATACTTCTATTACTTAGAGGATAAAATAAGAGTGTTTCACTCAATAATAATTACCTAAAACAAGTCCAGTCTTCCTAACCACACTTCTTCTTTCTCACTACTTTATTCTGAAGAAAACTTCCGATTGTTCCTGATGTCATTTGAGCCAGCGGCTTCGGTAGGTGTTCTTCCTTATAGGACCCCAAAAGGACAAACACTGTTTTTCTTCCATAATTAAAACCTTATATAAAACTTGGATTACAAGAAGGAATGCAATTTTATAGGACACCTGTATTTCCCGTTAACCAAGACTAAAGTTCTATTTGCATTTATCACCTTGTACTCTTTTAATCATTTCTTGGATAATGTTTCCTTTAAGTAAATGTATATATATATATATATATATATATATATATATATATTTATATATTTATATATATACATAAATATACTTTTACATGAATATTTTTCTAGTAATGATGAGTACATTGATGCTAGACCCTTCCAAAACAAATAAATTAACATTAAGCTAATTTTGCCTCAAGAAGTGGGAAACTTCAAGAAAGAACTGGATACTAGTAGCAAATTCATGTGGTGGCACCAGAATACAGGCTTACTTATGAGATTAAACTGCCTTTATGTTTTAGGACTAATATCTGACTGGGTTTGAGAAAATTAATGATTTTCTTGTATGTTTACTCAGCCTGGTCTGTTTCTAGTGACTATGTAAGTGGAAAAGAGGACAGACAGAACCAGCAATTACACCCCAAACATATCTTATCCTTGATTTGTTTCTATCTCTCTACACACGTTGAGTTGTGTTAACATCCTTAAATATATGCCTTCCTCTTTGCAAATTTATATCATTGATATGCAAATGAAACAACCAACATACAGAGCCAGAATCACTGGAGGAACTTCCCTTCTGCCATTCATTTCACACTAATCTTTATAAAAGGTACAGTATTTTCTGTCCTTTTCATGACTTTCCCAAGACTTTGCATCATGGTTTGAGCATTTGAATCCCTTCACCAGGTGTCCATTCTCATGTCTACCCAAGATATCCAGCCACTCTTATTCTATACCATTCTCCTTACCCATCATGACCTAGCCACCCTCAGCTCTGTATCCTTCCGACCCATAAAGATCTAGTCATTTCAGTGATGTCTACAATAATCCTCATTTTTTTTGTCCTGATTTTAACTTAAATGTCACCTTTTCCTTGACTACTCTGAAGGAGAAACCTTTATCTCATACAAAGGAGGGTTATTTATTTCTGTTTTGTTCATGTTTATGTTTGGGTTTCCAGGATGTGAAACATGTGCCTAAAGTATTTGTAAATTAATAACTGAATTTAAGAAAAATAATGTTGTCACAAAATGCAGCTAATTCCACCTGTTTATTAGGGGTGGACTGGAACTTAGATGTGGTAAATTATGAAAAGTGATTAACCAGTGTCCCACGAAAAGAAAGTCTTCAGAAATTATATTATTGTGTTGCTTTTTTTCTGAAGCAGGGATTTGTTTTGTTAAGGAAAGGACTATGATATATGATTATGAAAGTTCCCTAGCAAATTTTATTACTCAAGCTTTATTTCCTTTCTTTTCTTTATTCCAAGAATTCCAGTCTAGCCATATTCTCTACTAGGTTGTTTTTCTCCTGATATATGAATTTTTAACTAATTTTTAAGTCATGGAATTTGCAGCAATATAATCCCTGTAAGTAGTAGTATTTAACTTAAAAATAATAATGGATTTAGGGAAATATTATATTTGTTTTGGGAAAATATTATCACATTTGTTTCAGCTTTTTGTGTGTTAGATTTATGCTTAATAGTATTTGTTTTCAAAAAAAGTGTGTGTGTGTGTGTGTGTGTGTGTATTGCTGGGGACTAAATTTAGGGCTTGGACATGTATACCACCACTGGGAAAAACGTTTAACCAAAATTTGGGTTCTTAAATAAATATTTTGTTTCTTAAATAAAAACATATTCACCCATTTCCCTAACATGCAAAACCCCCAAATTTGGAAAACATAATACTCTATGGAATCCCGAGGAAAGTGAATGTGAAATATTCCTAAGGTCCTTTGAGACCTGCTGTGAAACTCCAGAGGTTGTCCACAGACAGGCTTACAAACATACTGTTAACAACACTCAGAATGCACATTGCTCAGCTCAGTTGTGGCTGGGACTTTGCAAAGAGAAACTTGGTGGAGTTCTCAATCATTCTCAGGGCAGCATTATGTTAAGTGAGGCAAATGCTGGCTTCCTACTGTTTTCTTCCCAGGTGATTCAAGCTGCCAGGTAGATGACAAGGACTCAAGTACTGGAAAATAGAGGGAAGTAAACTGCCATTTCTCTGAGTTTTAAGCAAAATGTGCACCTAAGAAGCAATGTTAAAATAATAGTCCAAACAATCATTTCTAAAGTACTCAGTTCTCCTGGCTTCTCTCCAGCACCAATTTCTACCACTTTTGTTCTGTGTTTCAGTGTAGTGCATTTTTACACCTCAGGTCTTCTGCTTTTCACTACTCTGGTCGGATGTTTAGCACATAGGCACGGGACCCCTGTTAAATTCATGAGCACAGACCTCAGTCTATGATGCTGAGTCAGTGACCTTTCAAAGCAGAGCCATAAGTTGAGAGGGTGTTTATTGGAAAGGTAGAACCAAGATATAAGGGACATATGAACCACTAATTCCAGGTAATTATTAGTTAAAAAATAAGACTAAGTGGAATATAAATTTAGTATTTTTCTTAACTCCATAAGTAGGTAGTTTATTCCAAAAAATGCTAAAAAATAATTAGACAAAGTTCAAAATGAAAATATTTAGAAAATAACATATTTATTAGATAAAACAAGTACTTTAAAATAATAAAGCATGAAAGGTGTATATTTAAATATTTCTGAATGGGAATGTATAATTCATTGACAGTTATTACAACTGGTTATAATTTATTTTTGTCAAATTTATTGAAGAACATTTAACATAAAATAGGAGTACTATTTCAATAACTTTAAATAAATATGACCTTTCTGTTTCTTCTACCCTCATTCAATAATTGTGACATATTTCTCCATGTGTGTTACTATCACTGGGAGACACCCACTGGAGAACAGCACATGGAGGCAGGCACACACACACACACACACACACACACACACACACACACACACAATGTAGATTTATTTTTGTCACTATAAATTAGTTCTTCAATATGTAAATTTTTCTGCCAATAATACACTTTCCTATTTGAAATCTTTGCTTGGATATACCAATTTTGCTGTCTGTCATCAGCAATAATTTTTTTTGGGGGGGTAGTATGGCTTCTTTTTTTCTTCACCATGATTAGTGATTTTTTAACAATATTGTTGTACTTATTAATAGTCTTCCTATGGTGTATTATTATATTCATTTACTGACTGGTAAAGATTTGGGTTCTTTCTTATTCATGAAAATTATGGAAATTATTAATGAAAACACTTCTATGTAAGGTTTATGAGAATGCATGTTTTAAAATTCTATGGCAGATAATCGGAAAAAATATTTCAAAATCATCCTATAATGCTGTGAGAAAAGCTGCAGCTGTTTGTAGGGGGTGGTGATAACTGAGGATCCCAGTTTTTCTCACATGATAGTGTTATTGACAACAGTTTACACTTGATCTGTTTCAGCTATTTCATGGGGATAACACTTCGTGCTCAATATTCATTTCTTTGATGACCTCTGAGCACAGTTATTAGCCATGCTGTCTACTTTGGGATAGTGTCTATGCAGGTACTTTGCACTTTTTATCCAAACTGAGCTTTGCATATCCTTAGCTTTGAACTATGTTTTTACTTATTTTGAGTACAAGATGAAAATACCATAATTTCCCCAAATATATAGCTTATACTTTTATTTATACAACAAAGTATTTTCAAGAAAGATTATTTTTTTAGTGAAAATTTCATGTTATCCCATTACTGATCATAGCTGTAAGTGAACGTTTGATGACTTGATGACTAGTTCACAAATAACCAACACAGAGGCTGAGTATGAACTATAAATGATGGGTTGATAGCTCAGGCTTGTTACTAGCTAACTCTTACATTTAAATTAACTCATTTCTATTAATCTCTGTATTACAATGGCTTTGCCTGTTCTCATGCATGTCTTACTTCCTGGGTAGCTGGCTGGGATCTCCCAGCAATCTTTGAAAGTCATCAAGAGTCAACAAATGGTCTTTCTGATTTGTACCTTTTCAGGTTGAAATTTTGTAAACCTATTTTATATCCTAAGTAATTAATAGAATCTATGCTTTATACTTTTTTCAGGGATAATTTGTAATCTCCAACAAGGCAAAATTTTCTTTACTTCTTCAAACATTTTCTCTAAAGTATCTATATTTGAATTAGCCAGCAAGATATCATCTATATAATAATAAATTATAGATTGAGGAAATTGTACATGAATCATTTCCAATGGCTGTTGTACCAAATATTGTCAGGGTGGTGCTTTTTAACATCCCTTGTTGGAGAACCTTCCATTGGTATCTCTTAACAAGTTATTAATAGCTCTTAGATCTGTTACCATTCTCCATTTCCCAGATTTCTGTTTAATAACAAATACAGGACAATTCTAAGGAGTGGTTGATCCTTCAATATGTTGAGCATTTAGATGCTCCTGAAAAAGCTGTTCTAAGGCCTGTAATATTTTTGTATGTCAAAGGTCATTGTTCCATCAGGCAGGTGTGTCAGTTAACCATTTTAAATATTGGGTTGATGATACCTTTGAAAGATCAACAGCTGCTATGTCTTACTTTTTACAACTAGAATGGTTGGTGACTGTTCTTTATAATACCTTTTATTATTTTTCACTGAAACATATGTTAGTTTATGGTTTGTTTCTGAGATTGGAGGAATGCTAATCTGTGTATTCCTTTGCTGTAACAATCATGTCCCCATAAATTCATTGCTATATTAGCCACATATGGTTTTAATTTTCCTCCTTGTCCTTCTGGCCCTATACATTTGATCCATCTAGCACTTTGTTTTACCTGAGATAAAGTTCCAATCTCTAAAAGCTGAACATTTACCTCCTGAAGAGGTCAATTTGGATGCTAAGATTCTGGAATTCTTGTTACATTTGCCCCTTGTCTATAAAACCTTCAATTATAATGTCATTTATTAGTATTTTTAGCCTTGGTCTTTAATTATTTATAGAAATTTTCAAAAATATTTGCTTTACAATTTCTCCTGAAATTTTTGTTTTATCTTCCAAAGCTTTTCTATAATCCAGAGTAGTATGTTTTTTTTTTTTTTTTTTTTTTTTTTTTTTTTTTTTAACAATAGGCATTAGGTACTTTAATTACTCTGGGGAACATTTTAACCACATTGACAGGGTCTGACTGAACCAAATTTGATATAGAGGCCTGTGAGACCCCCCCCCCCCTGCCGCAAGCATTTCCCAATGGCAAATGGTTACCTTATCTATCCTTTGTTGATCTGGCTTCATTGGTTTAATGTTGTCCTTTGCCTGCTACACCTTCTACATACTCCAGAAGGCAAGGACCTTCTGTTTGGATTAGAAGAAAAATTGTTTCTAGGAATGCCCTGTCTACAATCCCTTTCTAGGTGACTTTGTTTGCCACAATTAAAACACCTAACATTTTGATTTTTCTTCAAGCCTCTTGAAATCACCACTGCTTGAGATTCAATACTGACTGTATCTCAGATCCACTTCTCTACGGGTTCTGATCTTGCCCTTAAAGGCCTAATTACCCCATTGCATTGTGAATTAACATTTTAAAAAGCCAAAGATTCAATTATTATTTGTGTACCTTCTGAATTTGGTATCATTCTATTTATAGCTGAAGTCAATCTTTGTAAAAAAAAATCAGTGAATGTTTCCTTTGCCCTCTCTATAAGTTTAGTAAATGACTCAGGTCTCCCAGACTTCTTCAATTCTGTCCCGAGCATTCAAAGTTGATGTGTGGCATAGAGCCAGTTTGTGGTCATCATATAGAGACTGTCTTTGTACATAATCATAATCACCTTCTCCAAGAATTTGGTCTTGGGAAATTTCAATACCTCTAGCCCTAGTTCATTGTTAAATGGTCTTAGCCTCATTTTTCCACCAGGGCCTCCTCTGTTATTGAGAACCAGGTTCCAATACTACTGTAACCAAGTCTTTCCAATCTTGTGGAACAATTCTGTCACTAGTTGACCATGAATTTAACATCTGCTTCATAAAAGATGAATGCATACCATATGAGACTATTGCTCCTTAAGTCTCTTCAAATTTAACATTTCCACAGGAATAAGTCAGTTCTTTCATAGCCTTGGAGATACATTTCATTTGGCAGTTGTTCCCATAAGGTGACTGGATAAATTAAGGTGGGTTGTTTGATAAACTTGGTCTGTTCCTCTCTAATTTTATAATGTATTGGTGAAGTTGACTCTCCTTTAAATTCCTCTGTATTTGTCTGAATATCTCTATTACCTGTGTTAGTATGTTTTTCTAAAGTTTGTAACTTATCAGTCAAAATAGCAATATTTTTTTCTAGTAACTTTTTCTAGGACTTGTATCTTGGCACTCATATCAACCAACTATTTTAGGGATAAAACAAGAACTATCAAAATGATAACTGACATTATGTAAGCCGCAGATAAGGTGATTATCTCTTCATTTAATTGTTTTATTTTTAAATAGTCCATTGTGTAATCATACAGAGACCTAACTCCCTCCATTGTAATAATGGTTTCCATTTTTTTTTTAATGTGGGACAAATTCTCTATTTTTTAAAAACTAATTTCCCCTTTTAAGAATTCCTAATTGTCTCATTAAACCTGTTGATGATGACAGTGAAGTGTAAGGCTGCCTGCCACTGTATAGCATGTCTGAGCAGAGAACACAGGCAGTACACAGCCCGGCTGAGGACAGCTGCAGCTGCTAGCATGTAGCTGTGAGCTAAGAGTGTGTGGAGGTTGCAATAACAGTAGAATCCTGAGCAGGTGTCAAGGCCACTAGCTAGTGTGGCAGCAGCCTGAGGATGGAGTCCAGGGGAATCCCACAACCCACTGGGAAAAGGAGCAAAAGAGCCAGCTTCTGAAACGCATGCAAAAGCAGCATGTGTGATGGGTGGGAAGTGAAAGCACAGAGCCCAAGTGCCTGTGGTGTTTGGGACTTACGGAGATTGCTATTGAGAGGCTAAAACAGAAAAATCCCAGACTTGCTCATAGGGCATGGGGAAGAAAGGGAAAGTCAGCTGGTGGTGTGGTGTCTCCACTGGGTGTACTCCTCTCACATGCAGCTCTGTTGGGTGCTAGTGGCTGCAAAGCCAATACCAAGAGGGTATTTTGTGAATTCTGGCCTCAAAAGTTGGACATCAGATAATGCATAAATATAATTGATCTTGTCAATAAAAAAACAGGATTCGGATATCAGGGTTAAAACCTGAAAGATCATAGAAGCAGGGAGCAGCTACCAATGACTTCCTACCTCTTCTGCTCCTCTGACAAAAAAGGTGGAGAGCCTGTCTCAGCCCTGTCTTAGCACTTCCTGTCCCTCTTCTACAGTCCTCTAAGCCTCTATGATTAGCTAGTGGCTAGCTCTCCCCTCTGGTTCCAAACAAGCTTTATTTTTCAGAACACAATCAAAATATCACATAACACTTAGCAACTTGCTGCTTTGTGATTTGATTTATACAAATTCTAATGGTATTATTCAGGTACAGTATCTTCTCTGACTTATATTTCCCACAACAAATGTTTTTGTTTCATATGTTAAAATTATAGCTCTAAAATTCTCTTTATTAATTTTTTTCATATAATTTCAATTTATCTTTTTTATCTGTTTTCTTTTTAAATTCTTCATTATATTGACTTGAAATCCTTACATGTTAATGAAATCATTGATTAGTTCTGTGTTTCTTCCTATTAACTGATCATTGTTCTCCTAGCTATGGGTCATGTTTCACTGCTTTTTATTTCTGGCAATTACAGATTATATTTGTTTGTGTGTGTGTTCTCTTTGCTTATCTGTCTTTCTTAAGGAAAGACTGAGGAGTGTCAGTGATGGAGTCACGATTGAGTTCCTTTACAGTTTCAGGCTTGTATGGAGCATTTTTCTTCAAAAATGATGTGCTGCTCCTCCTGAGGAATGGCCTTCCTATAGTCTCTGTGGCAAGTTCTCAGAATTTGTGAAGATCTTCTCTCACTGGGCAAGTTTCTATATGTCTTTGTCCTGAGCAAAAACAGTAATAATTTACTTCTAGCTCTCCAGTAGAATACTGTTAATGCAGAGTCTCAGCCAGTATTCACATATGTATTAAAAAAAAACAAAAACAAAAACATTCATTTGCCTGTGTTTCCTACAACATACTCAAGGACGCCCTCTCCCTCTCTCCATCACTTCCTCTCAAATTCTATCTACCCTACCTAAGCCTCAGTCTCTGTCTTCTTAGCTGATTAATGTTCACCTTACAGGACCCCATTCTTCACAGAAATATGAAAGTACTTCCAGAGCCAAAACCAAAGCCATTGCAGGTACCATCTCATGCCAATTTCCTTCTGACTCAACCTTTGTGTGCTCTGATTCATAATGTTTGGAAACAAAATGTTTAATAATTTTAATCATCCTCATGGCTATTTACACTTGGTTAGAACATAATCTAATTTCAGTTATGGAAAGAAGGCTAGAATTAAGAGCTACATATGGTCATTTTATAAATAACTTTTCAAAGATTGTCTATCATATACAGGAATTTATTTTGCAGTTAAAATATACATATAAAGTTGGTCACTCTATGTCTTACTCTGCAGAGTAGAAGACACACTACTCTTATACTATGGATTAATTTGTTCATTCATTTATTGTGGCAGATTGGACCCAGGGACTCACAATTGCTAGGCAAGTGCCTTGCCACTGAGCTCTCTTCCCAATCCCAACCTTATAGGACACCAGTATGAAATAATATGTTTTATTTCTCTTTTGTTATAAGGCATTAGAAATTTTTACTTTGAAGAATATATTTTCAAATTTTATGCAAGCATAGTAAGGGGTGGGGACACTATTATCTGTGGTTAGGAGTCTGGTCAAAACCATTACTGTTTGTCCGTGCTCTTATCTCTAAAATGCCATTCTTCATGACTCTGGTACAAGATTTTATTTGTGGAGTTATAGAAATGCAGGCTGGGCACCCAAGCAGAAAAAGAATGTTGTCTTTGAAACCAAATCCCCAGCGTACAGAAGAATCAGCTCAGAAACGTGTGCAGATTTCAGTACAATTCATAGCTCCTGACTTTTTATAGACCAGGAAGATCCAAGCTTAACTAGCATAGAAAAAGTAATACATTTCCTCCCTTTGGTAGAAAGCTGCGTATAATATATCTTTGAAGACAGGTTGGAGATTATCACCAAGTTCTTCTATGGATAAATATGGGAGTTCAGTTTCTGAAGCTGTGGCATAGTTTGTCGGCAATAAATTCACATAATGGTAAAAAAAAAGTGCTACTTCTAGAGAAAAGAATAAACATTGGCAGTGTGCACTTCAGCTCTGTGCAGTGGTACACTGATTTACAGAGATGGTTCCTCGGTACCTTGTACTTGGAAAACTCGTATTACTGACTTGTAGTCCATCTGACTCCCTAAGGGCTGTATTTTGCAGTGGTGTGTTATTGGGAGGCTAAGTCCAAAGCACACACTTCTTCAAAATACAGTGCTCCTTAATGACAGAAGGAAACCAAATGAATGTATCAGGGCTTAATGATATCCACCCCATTCCCTGGGCATCCAGTCTTTGGATTTCTAGCCTTATAAACTTAGCCCAGTATTTTATTTCTGCACAATGAAGTTTGTCTCAATAAAATTAGTTCCTACAATTAGCCTTCTCAGCAACGATGAGCTAATGTGTTAGTTTTGTACTAATAGCTAAAAGTGTGGTATCAGCTATTGCCTGTGGATCCCTAACTGGCTCCCCAGGTTACTGGACAAAACTTTGCAGATTCCAAACCCACAAATAGTTTACTGCTCATAAAAGCTAGCTCACTTACATTTTTTTCTCATAGAAGCCCTTTTTATACATTTATTGATTAAACATTTACCATGTGGTAAGCATTACGCACGGTGTGCACAGGCTAACTTTCCACTCAGAAGAATTTTTAAGTAGTAAGAAAATTTAAGTTGCATGAGTTTGTAAGGCCAATGTGTGCTTCCTTTGAGATGAGTATGAATGGCATTGCTCACATTAAGGCAATGGGCACTAGAGGGACACAGGAGCAAGTGGTTGGTGTACCACTCTTTCTCAAAGCCCAATCAATTCTAAGCCACCATAGAAATCGATGTGAGTCCCTGGACAGCTTCCAGGCTGGGGAGAGTACTTTATAAACTGTACACAAGATTTTCATTTTGCTTTTCCATTTGTCACTTGATTACAAGAGCAAACAATCATAAATTCCTTAATTTTTCCTTCTAATTCATCGACCTCTTCCCCCCCTCCCTGCCCCCCGCACCGAAACCTTATTTTTTGTATATGTAACTTTAGGTTAAAATCAGTAAATTCTCTTTATTATCCCTACAGGTGACCCATGTCGGTACCTGTATTGGGGCCCTGTTTGTGCTATCTCAATTGCCCCAAATACCTAGTAATAATGAAACTTCATTCCATGCCTTCAACAGGTACAGAGCGCACCTCTAAATGATGCTTGCTGAGTTGTAATATAGTAAAAATTATGTTTTGGATCACTAAGTTACATGTGAGTGCAATATAAAGCTTAGAATCAGCTCAAAAACTAGTGAGAGAAATGTTGTATAAATAATTTATATAAATGCAAGGTTTTTTCCCTGCTGTTGAGCATAGAAGCCCTTCAGAATTATACTTAAAATGCACCTTACAGAAAATGCATTAAGTGACCTAGAGCATGTGAGCAAACACATGGAGACACGAAAATGAAAGACATTTCCTAATAACCTACCCTCTTTGTGTAGGTTAATAACCAGCATGCAAATGAATGCATCACCAATAGCCACTTTTCCTGTATTACATTTGATGTTTTAACTCTATTCAATTGATTCATCCAGGTTTCTGTTATTAATCCTTTTAATTAGTCCAAACAAATTAGCCTTAACACGATATATACACTCAACAAATTGATCATTGTGAGAATAATTCTGCTGTTTATCATTGTCAAGTTCTTCTTGAAAGCATTCTGTATGCGAAGACTGTCGTGGCTGTGTTTGTATAAATGACAGATAGGATGCAACTAAAGCTTCTGCACCACGAAAATCCAAGCAAATGCAATCAGTATCTATCAAGCTGTCAATTCAACATTGCTCTTTCTATTCCCATATTTGTTGAGTCTTCAAATGCTCTCAGAAGTAACTGTGAAACACGAACCATGGCTAGTCACGCAGATGGTATATCCTAAGATATTTGAAAGGAATCTTTTAAAGTATCATGTATATATCTAAAAATTTTACCCAATTTGCAAATTTTGTTTATGTACTAGAAAGAATGTGCTGTTCATTTTTATTAAGCTTCAGAATAAAGAGAGCTCTATTTATAACATTTTTGTTCAAATAAAGGGGTGGGAGAGTCATGGTAAACATAAACTATTTCGCTTTTAGAATGCATTTGGTTTTGACATTATATTACATTTTGGAAATAGGTTAAAACTGAGGAATGCTGAGTAAAGAGGATCCATTTATTACTATATTTACAGTGTTCTGTCTGAATAAAACTATTTTAAAATTAAAAAGTATAAAAATGAAATACCAAGACTCAAAAAATAAAGATCTATTTAATTGGAGAAAAGAAATTGAACCTCAGTAAAGGGCTGGAAACCCACTGTTATCTTCTTCTTATACGTCTTAATCTATACAAAAAAGCAAGTTCTAAACACAGGATCTAGTCATTATATGGCACAGAATACTGATTCCTTTCATTCTATGTGGTTGGATATATTATTTGAACTCCTTGCTGCACATCCAATGGGACAGTTATTTCTTGCTAGCTTTATTCCTATCCCAGCATCTTGAGAACACTACTTGCTTTCCTCCTCTGTGAGTGCTCCAGCTATTCTCTCGAGAGTTTACCCTCAATAGGAAGGACAAAATGATTGGCAAAGGCTCAACTTGTTGCCAGATTTCAGAGCAGGGAAAGAAAAACAGTGTAACTTCCTAAAAAATGTATAAGCTGCCTCTGTGACCCTAGAACCCCTCTTATTTTTTTCCTGTTTCAAAATTCCAGAATGAACTATATCTGGGAAACCAACATGTTTCCTAGAGAGTATTGACAGGTATGTATGCATCAGAGCTGATATTATGCATTAAAAATATGGTTATTAGATCTCCATTTTCATCTGTGTGGATTATGTGGCTAGACTGCAATTCGAAGACTCTGGAGCCTTTACTAACTGTGACAGTCTTGTGGTAATGTTTTAAAACCTAGCAATCCTTATATCTTTACCTAAGTATTTATCTGAATTTTAGCGAGGTTAAGGTGGCTTAAGGTAATTATCAGTGTGTATCACCATTCTAAAAACTTGATCATTTTATAGTAAGCTTTGGTGAAAACAATAACAACACAATATACATGTCAAGTTGTATTTCATAAACAACCTAGAAGTTGCCTGTACTGTTACTCCTTATTTGTCACCAAGAAATACTGTTGATATATAACATAATTGTCCAGGTAGGAGAGGGATCATGGAACAAAGTCTCTGGTTTCAACCTTGTTTCAAATTCTTTGTTGCAAATTGCCATTATCTTAGTCTACCACTGTAAGTAGTATATGGCTGTGTGGTGAGTGGGTAACACATGCTGTATAATGCTATTTTAGTCCTATCATTCCATAATATTGTACAGTTTCTGGATGGTAGGAAGGACATCTTTCAGCCAAAGTCCTGGAAAAGTTAGATTGGGATAAAAGAAAGAATCATGATAAACTGAAGTTTCCATCCCCAAATACAAATTGTCTCCTGAATGCTCCAGAATCTCTTAATAATATTATTGGAATGCTTCAAAAGCCACTAAATCATGGTTTCCAGAGAGAAATAATAAATGAAAACATGGCTAGTGAAGACAAGATATGGATACTGGTGCTATTTCAAACCAAAATTGTTTAATTGCTTCTGTGCCTTAACCGTGTGTGTGTGTGTGTGTGTGTGTGTGTGTGTGTGTGTGTGTTTATGAGTGTGTGTATGTGTACATACATTCATGCATTTGTATGTGCATGTGCTGCTGTGTGAATATGATCACATAAGCATTCTACCCCTTAATTTCTTGTGAGCACCTTCAGGAAATTCCACCAATATTATGTATCATATGCAAATGACAGGTTTATGCATATGCACGTACACATGTTTTAAATCGCAGAAAGCATTTAGGCTCTACAGCAAACACATAAAAATCCAATTAGATATTGTAATACATTCAAGATAGATGTACTTACATTTTATAGTATGTTCATAATGAAGCCAGCTTAAAACTCTATTTCAATTTTCTATAAAAGATATTCTATTATATAGAAAACAGAATGCTTAAGAAAGGTTTAGGAGGAAATTCTTCTAGTGCTCACATTTTCTGACTATTTCAATTCATTACCAGTTAAAAAGGCTTTTAGAGATATGCTATTGAAGAATAAACACACAACCCTTTACACTTGGAGCAACTCTAACAGTATTCTCTTCTACTTTGTTGTTACTACAGCCTACACATTTAACAAATGAATGGCTCAACCAATAATACTTAAGATCCAGAACCATCTAACATGGGTTAATTATGTAGGGGGTTGGGCTACCAAAATTATCTCAGAAGTAAAGTTAATTCACTGTTTTATTAGTAAGAAAACAGAAGCCTAAATAAGACTATGTAAGATTTTTGTACACTTTGTGTGATATTCTTTTTTGTAATTCTTGACTTTTGTGTTTTACTGTTTTCTCATGCACATATGTAAGAAAACACCTTAGAAGGCCTTGCTCTACATAGGCCTTTTCTTTCCTCCCTTAGCATAAACTGATTTAGAATCCAAAAGCTAAATATCTACTGTTTGCTACAATATGCCATAAATGGTAACAGTGGAGGATGAAATATAGTATTCACAACACCCAACTCCACAGTTAATGAGAATAAATTGATAGTATGGTATATGGCATGCTACAATACAACATAGAATATTATAGTTACATAAGACACAGGGTTGTTATGGTTTTTGCAAATAGTATATGATGAAAAGACACATAGAAGGAAACTTTATCTTTTCTTGAGAAGTAATGGGGGAAGTGCTTTAAGTCTTAGAGATAGGAGAAAGCTTGTGTCTTATTGTGTAGATAGTCCAAATATCAAGTGGCAGATACATTAGTTGTTATTTCCCAAGCCCAATCTCAGATACATGGCAGAACTCACTGGAGAATGACACTGGGATGGTGAGCTTCATTTCAACTCAGATTCCCAGTTCTACTTTAGGGAATTTATTAAGAAACATAGAAGTAACATATGAAAACCAATCCTTTAGTCCTATGATTAAATCATTCAGTAAACATATTAAATTACTATCTGAGAGGCACTTTTATTAATTGTTTCAACAAAGAAAGAAGATAAGGTTATATACTCTGCAAGATCACAGGTTTGAGAGAATGGCACACAGTCTGATTAGGGCACAGTGTAGCTAACTGATGTCAGCATTGCAAGAGAGAGTGAAGGAGATACTCAGATCAGAGAGTGAGGAGATATTTTAGGAAGATTGATTTGCCAGTGACATCTAAAATGGTGAATAAGAGTTAATCAATGGAATAAGATGTAAAAGAGTAAAGCACATATGGGGTGTTTTAACTGATGACATACTAAGATACTATCAATTATTTTTTATTGAAGAATTAATGGAGTATACTGAGGCATAAAAGAGCAGTCAAATAGAGGAGTGGAAAGGAAAGGCTTGGGCTAATCACCATACAGCCACTCCACACCCTGTTCCTAGGGAATCTATAATTAATAGTTTCTGTGCATTAGAAAGGTTTCCATACATCTGTGTGTTCATTATTTCTCCCTAAACAAGAGGATGTTCACAAAAGAGAAAAGAGTGCTATTCAGAGGGGACAATACAAACTCGTATGATTCAAGAAAATTTACTTCATAGACAAGAAGTTCAGATTTGAGACACAAATACAGTAGGGCCAAAGGATAATTGCTTTGCCTTGATGAATGGATTTCTACAAAAAGATTCAAGATGCTAATAAGTAATTAAATAAATAGATACATACTTCCTTTACCAGGAAAGATATATTCCAGGATGCCTTATGAAATGTTGGTCTTTTCTGTGTCAAACACACAGACTGCAAGCCCAGTGCCACTTTGAGATCTTTGGTAGCAGTTAACTCTGCAGCTCACACACGATTGAGCCTGTATGATAATGAGTATTCAGAGATGGGTAATGCTTGGGGGCACTCACCAACCTAAGACAGGGCGCCTGTGTGGCCTGGGCAGGCATCTCCATGATGAGTAAGGTGACCTGCTGACATCCCATGCAACCTAAGTCAGAAGCTCACTTTTTAGTAAAAGGGGGACCTGTAGGGCCCTGACCCCTGTTTTGGGTAACTGTTGTGTTGCTTGCTGACCTTGACCTTGATATCCTCCCTATGCTAATTCCCTGCCAGGTTCCACACCCCTAAATGCTTAAGGAAAGTTCCTTGTTTGTGTATCCTGTATAATGGGTGTTAGCAGCTTAGATGCAAGATTGTAAAGTTCATAGTGAACTTCTGCCCTCCTGGATTCTCCCATTGTGCTGTAAGCCTGTATTTAAGACCTCTACACTCCTTCAATAAACAGCATTCGGCATTAAATAAATAAATAAAAAAGAAATGTTTGAAATCAAGGATCATAACTTCAGCATTATCTGATTGAGTAGTTGATGTTTATTTCAGAAATACTCATTCTCAAAATACACTTCACATGTATTGGTAATGTTAATCCTCTTTTTTCCTGAGTTAAGGGACATGCATGTAATAAATGAATTGTAAATCCTGTTTTCCTTTCCTTATTCCAATCAACTGCTTATGGTATGAGATAATTAGGAGTTATACTGCTTCTGTGACACTGTTTGAGAACACTGGGTGAGCAAGGTGAGGGTAAACTGGACAATCCAGCAGGGAGAACCAGGTAGAAGTGTGTCCAGCATAGCAAACCAAAGCAAAATTAACCTAAGAATGGTCTCTTTGGTATTTTGTTTGAAAATATGAATTCACCCAACCCCAAGAAATTCACCAAGAGGAAATTAAAACATCTCATGTCACAATTTACCATTGTTCTAGCAGATTTTGTAAGATCACTTATGAAATAAATGTTCCAATTCTACAAACTGTTTCTTTTTGCCTAAGGTGGGTGGAATTCCAGCAAACTGACCTTTATACATACTTGTAGTGGGTTATATGATGGAATGTTTTTCAGTTATTATCAGAGATGAAGAGAAAATTAGAAGATGAATTTGGCTAAGAAAAATTGCACAATCACATTCGAAATTCCTGTTATGACAGAGTCATGTGTGCAAGGCTATCCAGTTAGGTGGCTCAACTTGGGGAGAAAGAAGAAGAAGTGATTTTTTTTAGCATTGTTATTTTAATCATAAACCAAGAGCGAGGTTCCACTCCCTGTCCTGGCAATGGATATCATGGGAACCTTTCTCTACATTAGAATGACTCACCAGTCTCTACTCTTGGAAGGTTTATGCCTAACCAGTTACCATAAAATCTTTTTATTTCATATATTCTCTGTGTCTTGTTTTGTTTTTATAATATTCCCATCTCCTTAAACAGCTAGATATCTTCCTTTCCATTTCTATTATTTGAATACACTTACTCAGATGTGCTCATACATTTTAAATATCTACAGTATGATATAAAATTCATTGTGAAAAAATATATTTTACTTTTAGAAATAGTGAAAAATGTGTCCTTAAGCAACATTAAATTTCTGTAAAATATGCTGTTCTAAAATGTTATGAATTCTAGAGGAAATTATATCTATAGATTTATTTTGGACATTCTTTACCCCAGCTATTGATTGGCCCTTTACCAGACTCCTTCTTGTCACCTAAATTAACCATGCTACCTTTGACTGCACATGTCTATGATTAAGAAGAGCAAAGGTATAATACAAAGAAATAAACAGCGGCTTTGGGACAAACTTGACAATAACTTTCAATTCTTTTTAAGCGTTTTTTATATAGTTTATAAGCAAAAAACATTTTAGGGTAACCATGTGACTGGTCTTGAGTAATTTCTCATAACTTCTCACAGCCTAGTCTAAAATAGTGGTTCTCAATCTTCCTAATACTATGACCTTTCAATACAGTTCCTCAGGTTGTGGTGACCTCAAACCATAAAATTATTTCATTGCTGCTTCATAACTGTAATTTTGCTGCTGTTATGAACCACAAATGCAAATATCCGTGTTTTCTGATGCTCTTAAGTGACTCCTGTGAAAGGATCTTTGGACCCCTAAAGGAGTTGCGACCTATAAGTTGAAAACCACTAGTGACTACAAAATTCTTTGTGGAAGGTAGCTGTCGCCACCAATGCACTTAGGAGATTCACTATAAAATAGATGTGTGCTTTTATCTGTTTGTTATAATGACCCATAAAACAGTATATTTGTTATCCTTTAATTTTATATAAAACAGTGGATACACCAATTAAAGTGTTTTACATCATTATTAAATTAATGCACTCTATCTTCTAAGGTGTTACATCAAAATATTGAGTCATAGCTGTAAATATTTACACATATAATGAATGAATTAATGAAAACTCTTTGCTCTTAAGAGTAAACTGCCAAACTTTCAAAGGATTCATAACATTTCAAATGAAGTAATGTGGTGATATTGTGTCCCCCAATATATTGTGCACCTTAATAATCTTATCTGGGGTCAGAGAACAGAACAGTCGTAGACAGACATAGAAGCCAGAAAATGGTGGCACACACACCTTTGATCCTAGCATTCCAGAGGCAGAGGTCCATCCGGATTTCTGTGAGTTCAAAGCCATACTGGAAACAGCCAGGCATGGTGACACACGCCTTTAGTCCCAGGAAGTGATGACAGGAAGAAGATATAGTGTATATCCTAGGTATATAAGGCATGAAAACCAGGAACTAGAGTCTGTTAACCTTTTAGGCTTTTGAGCAGCAGTTCAGCTGAGATCCATTTGGATGAAGACACAGAGGCTTCAAATTTGAGGAAACAAGATCAGCTGAGAAAGTAGCTATAATAAGACCATTTAAAATTCATGCTACAGAGTAACCTCTATTTTATAATATAAGAGTATTTCTTCTAAATTGTAAGAATTAAAATTAGAAACCAATTTGAATATAGAATGCACTTACACATTTGATAACATCAGAAAGATTGAGCTAGTTTGATTTAAAAAATTGGATATATATAGCCCTAAAATAACAAAAAAATCATACCTATATTCCCTTATCAGATGGTTCCAAATTAACTAGTAGGCTCATATTTTTGTCATTTTATTCAGTGTCTTTCAGGAATGTAAGGCTGACTGAGAGAAGAAAGGGACTCAATAATACTCAGTGTGAAGTGAACTGGACACAACCCAGTGCCTCTTTTAAGTATGCCGAGCCCATTATGGAGTGTTTATACAAATATAATCCATCCTTTAAATCAGAATAAAGAAAACACTCTAAAATACCTATATCTCACAATAAAGCCTCCAATATGTAACAAAAAACAAAAATTCAAATTTTAAAGTAAAACAAAGCCCAATTGTAGCAGTGGTTCTCTTACATCTAAGCTGATTAACAGTCTCTACGGTGTGTCTATATCACTGTTATCAAATAATTCAAGGTGAATGAAAATGTAATATACAATCCATTTCTAGAGACCCAAAGCTTCCCTGGAAAACATGCATCAAGTTACATGATGTAAATGGATTAATTGCCAAGACAACATAAAGCAAAACAATGAGATATATAAAGGCATAATTTATTGCTGCATAGTTTTAAAACTAAAAAAATAAGTCTGAGTAGCCTTATCTGGTGAGAGCAGGAATATAAATACAAACATCAATTCTTCAGGAAAGATGGTGCCACAGGGCAGATAGAGTTTGGCAGACTCCTGTTAGCTTCAGTTGTTGAGAGTGAAGCCATAATCTACTGGAATCTCTATAGCTTAATATCTAACCAGTCTGCACTGCCACATACTGGGATATACAGCTTGACAGACCTGAGTCAAATATTTCCTCTTGCTAAGTTTAGTAAAGTATTTACCTCAATTTCATTGAGATTCAGTTTATTAATTATAAAACAGATTTTAACATATTTATCAAATTCAACTTCTGTAAAAGCCATGTTAGAGATGACAGTGAAAATTCTCAGCAAAGTCAACAATTTTAAAGACTGCTTTCACTTTTATTGATTTACTTCATCAAGAAAATCTCTATGGAGTCTCTGGGCATACTTCAGCACTTCATGTTGACATATTCCCCTCATAGTGAGAAATCCATGGAAAGAATCACCTCTCACCCAGTAGCATCCAGAATAAATCCCTCTCCTATCTAATGATGGGAATCTCTGAAAACAGATGACTAAAGCTAAGATGTAGGAATTGTCATTCCATGGCACACACATCATCATAAAAGCCCACATTGGAAAAGGTAACATAAATGAGTTTGGAATCTCCAAAAATATGTGCATTGACATTTGCAAAATTGAAATATTCAACAAGTTATACAAGTGGGTTAGTTGAAAAAGTAGAAAGAAACAATCACAGGACAATAACAAACAGTCTAAGCAATTCAATGGTGATATAACAACATTGATCAAATAGAAAAGCAAGTCTGAGCTACAGGAACAAGAAGATCTCTTTTTTGTCAATCAGCTGCACTTTTCAAGGAATCAGAGCATTTGATGTCTCCATTTTTCCTGAAATTCACAAGTAATTTCTCATGGAATATTGTATTTACAGCATCTTTTTCTTTAAAAAAAAATAACATCAAAGAACTGTCATACCGAACACTCTAGTTTGTTACATGGATTACTAAGAGGACAGATTAGATTATTCTCTTTATTAAGAATCTAATCACTGAAAATGGATTCTCATTAGTTAGGTGTTATTTCTAGTTTATTATACTTGTCCAGTATGAGTTTAATAGCTAATAGTTAATAAGTGATTTCACTGAGGATACTTTACTTCTGGGTTTGGAAATTTAAAGGATATAACCTCAGAACATGATAGCTCAACTAAAGGGGCTCATGCTGGGTTGTCTTTAACAACCTTTTATTACAAGTCTCAGAACTTAGGAAAGAGACATCAAGAAAATTGTTGTCCCCAAGACAGTATACACCATTACTGTTGAAACTGCTCTGTCATGGTGGATAACTAGAATATGCAAATACTGTGTGTCTTCCGTCACTTCTTCGAAATGTCAAACCATGTGAAATCATTCCTAATTATCCATGAGGAATTTGTTCCAGGGTACCCCCAAATGTCAATATCCATGGAGGTTTAAATATTTTATGCAAAATAACCTAGTCTTTACATATAACATATATTGTCCTCCTAAATTTCAAATCATTCCTGTCTCACTTATAATACCTGATACAACATAAAGGCTATATATGTAATTGTAAAGTGCATTGTTTAGGAAATGTTGTCAATATTAGAAAGTCTGCACATGCTCAGTACAGATACTCAGAAGTATAGTTTCATTCTGTTGTAATTAAATCCACAGATATAAACCCCACAGGGACAGAGGATGATTACAAAGAATTATGTAATGGGAACACTTGATTTGCTTTGAAATTCATCACATTCAACATAGTAGAGGATATATCTCCTAAGTACCTTTCATCCTCCATAATAACATATTGAGCTATTTGAACACTTAGGATGATAGTCTTCATATATTCAGTTCCTTCTGGTAAAACAGCATACCATCTTATTTACTTCTAACTACATCATTTAAGCTTTAACCAATGCACAGACACACTATCCAGTGAGATTTGTGGTTCGCTGATATGATCAGTTTCAATGATTTAGAATTGTTCTGTCTCTATACATGGTTTATAAATAATGCTTTATAAAGTACTTACTTCCTACTAGCAGTAAAAATGACATATTTTGTTGCTAAGACTGAACTTGTCTATATATTTTTATAAAGAAGTTGAAATGCTATACCACAAGTACAAAGGAAATTTCACAGATGTACTAAAATTTCATTCTGGCCTCTCTGCAGGTTTCATTTATGGAAAGGTTACCTTGCCCTTCAGGAACTCAAAACTAACAGGCCTTTCATGGCCATATTTGACACTTTTAACATAACAATAAACCAAGTCTTCCACAAAGTTTTGGATTATACCATTCATTAACTTGATATATTCTCCATTTAACTTTTATTATTACTTCAGTCTGTGTCATCATCTATTGACAATAATTCTGTATGAAGTTATTTCTTTTTCTCTCTTTTTACAGCTTAAAAATTGTATGTCTAGTCAACCTTAGCTGAGTCCTTCAATGAAAGGAGACTAAGATGTAGATACATGTACTGTAAGGAAAGGTATAAATAATAGTAGACTTTCATTAAACAAGTGTCTCCAAATGTCATATCATGCCAAGCATAGAAATTGTGACATAAAGAGTTGATTTTTTTTTTTTTTACAATCAGTCTGTTATAGGTATCCAACTCAGGGCTTCAGCCTAAGTTGCAAACACTATTATCTGCTAAGCTACCTCACTGGTCATTTTAAAACTAATTTTAATGGTATCATATAATTTCAGAGGCCTTTCAACGCATACATATATTATAATATGTGATATATGGAATATTTCTGAGATAAATATTTTCATCTCCATTATGAAGACTGTGATACTCTATTAGTTAGGTTAAGATAACTTGGATTTAGTTTGTTTCACATATTAAGTTACTTAAAGCAGTTTACTTAATTAACAGTAAATAATAAAATTGACTACACCTCTATGTGGGGAGAGTAGGGTTTTCCTTGATGATTTTGCAAATTCCATGGGCTTCTGTTTTTTGCAGATTTCTTGCTTGATTCTTAATTTGTTTGTTTGTTTGTTTCTATTTTTTGCAATCTTCAACCCTTTTCTACATCTTTTTCTGCTGCTTTTCTATTGGGTTCATCTGAACACACTTGTATTTTATGAAAGAAAGTGTTGCATGATCTTAGAATAAAAAAAATAAATCCATGAAGATCTTTAAACCACCACCACTGTAATCATGAACTCTAATAGAACATAACAACTTTAATCCACTGTCTCATTGAGTCAACTTGCTCATGCAGGTACATTGTTGCAGTCTTTAGAGGAGGACTTGGGCTTTAGTAGGCCAAGAATTCAGTTTTATCCAAGGTCACCTGATTTTGAGTAGGAATGATTGGGCATTAGCTTTTGTCCCTCTCATCTGGTCCTATCATCTGACAATCTCTGCTGATTCTGCCCCAGCATTCTTGCCATTAACCAAAATAAGAGGAAGCCTGCAACTGTGATCTACAGAAGCACCAGTCATGTTGACCAGGCCTGTCTGATGGTTGCTGTCCCTCATTCCTTCCCACCAGTACTTCTTGAATCTACATTGTCATTGCAAAGAGATTGTCTAGCAATAATTTCTTTATCCATATCGGTTTTTTGTGTGTTTTAGTAAAACTTAATATTTTCAAAAGGCACAGAAAGACAAATACCACATGTTTTCTCATCTGTGATTCTTAGTGCATAATCTTCAAATGTGAGTATATAATCTGTAGTAACTATAAAAAACAGGAAAGTAAAATGAGACCATGGGTTGGAGAGAGTCTTAAGATAAGTGAATAGCAGGATGTCAGTGATATGAATGAGGGAAGTCAGAAAATGGGGAGTGGACTCTAATTGGGAAGCATGTGGGAGGTAAAATTAGTAGAGAGAGGGAAGATGAATAAATAACACTAAGGATATTTGAAAAGTCTTTTGGAAGTTCACTATTTCATATTTACCCATGTATATGTGTGTATACACACACACACACACACACACACACACACACACACACACATATATATATCATCTTAAGGAAAATACATTACTTAAGATATATTTATATATTATATATCATCTATATATTTTAAGATAATATATATTATTTAGATGAAGCTGTGCCACTTGGCCTGATGATGTTCCCCTCAAGACACACAGACCATGTAACAAAAACCCAGCAACTAGGCATGAGAAACCACTTTTTGAGTTGTTGTTCAGGGCAGGTCAAGAGTCTCCAAAAACAATATAGGCTACTGTCCTTAGCTGCACCCCAGAGGTTGAAGTTAAGTCCCTATTTGTAAAGACACCATGTATTTGGGACAAAGGAATCTGAAGATTCAAGGTGGCTCTGACCTGAAATCCTCCTTCCTGAGGATTAGCTTTCCTAGCACCAGAAGGTGATATGCAAGCTGCCAAAAAGGGAAAGCAATCAACAGAACCACTTAGTTGTTCTGCTTACGAACAACAAAAGAGACCAGCATGGCAAGGTGACCATTATGGTGCACTAATAGTGTACTCATATCTTCACAATAACCAACAGCTGCCCAGATGAACTTAAAGTCCATACAACAGAAGGGAAATCAAGACTGATATTGAAAATTTAGCCAACTACCTAGGCTAGTGAGATCATGGAACTTAGAAGAGAGTCTCCCACAGCCACTTTAGTGGACCAGTAATCCCTAGCAAAATTCTGAACCTCTTACACTCACAGATAGTTATAACTCTCATTCACCATCAAAGAAGCTTCTCTTTGCAACATAATGAAGACCATTGCACAAATAAACTACTGGTTAAAATACACAGATTGATTGATTGTGGTACGCCCAGCTATAGTGGATATATCTACAGGAAAATTCTTCCACCTGAGTCTTATAGAACATCAAGGAGGATGGTGTGGAAAGATTTTAAGAGCTAGGACATTTGCACGGAGAGTAAGTGTCTTTGAAATGATGGGGAAGCTATATTCATAATAACTCAACAATATGACTGACTGAACAAAACCTTAACAATGGACATATGGAAGGCAGAAATCTCAAGGGGATCCACATCTAGGCAAAGAACAGCACACAAGTGATGATTCCCGAGAGAGAGAAAAATTAGTATTCTTCAGGGATGAGCACCTTATTTGATGATGTAGTATCACATGGTCAGCCATGAAATCATATACATTCAAGAAACATTAAACTGACACAGAAGGTTGCATTTATGTATTATAGACACACACACTCACACACTGTGTTTGTATGACAATAATCATAATAATATGACAATAATCAGAGAAAAAGAGTATGTTCATTTGAGAGATGGGAAAAATTAGAGTGAGAGGACACAGGAGGGGTTGGAAAAAAGAAAAGGAAATGAGAGATGATGGGGTTACAGTGTAAAATTTTAATTACAGTGTATAAATTATTATTATTAATAATAAAGCCTTCAAAGGACATTCATATAATTCTATTTTTATTATAAATTATGAAATGCCCTAATTTCTATTGTCCTCAGAGCAAATTCAGATGTCACATTTATATTTCTCTGATGAGCTTCTATTGTCCTTGAAAAATTTTCCTTTTTAAGTAGACTATGTTCACTGAATTCAGCTCCTCATTCTTTCCCCATCTCTGAAAAAAAATTCCAATTTCTCATGCTTTGTTTACATTTCTATCTGTTCTATGTTCTTTGGCTTTAAAATATCCTCTGACATTATTTATTCATGTTAAAATTGAATCTTCAAAGGCTATGTAACCCATGTACAATTCCCTAGTCGTCTATTTTGTTTTACTTTAAACAAACTGTCTCTGTACTTTGTAATCATAGAACCTTATTCTTCTAATTTATAGACACATAGTTTATCTTTGTATATTTTATCTTCTCCCCCCTTCTTCATCTATAATAAGCTAATATTATTCAAAACTTAGAAGCTTAACAATAATTTTCTGAATGTTGTTGAGTCAATATATTTTACAGACTATTATCGTTCACTTTTTTAAAATCTTTTAAATTCCTACTGGTTTGGGATTTCTAAATGCTTAAGATATTATAAAAAAAGAAATCTGGTGTGGCTTAAGCACAACTTATTTGAGACTTTCAGGGGTTTTTTGTGTTGTTGTTCTTCTTCCTCAAGTCTAGTTTTTCTTTCACAACCCTTAAGACTCATAAAACAACAGAAACTGAAAAGAGTAAATCTCTGAATTTCCAACCCATGGAGCTTTATGCTACTAACATGGAAGTGCCCTTCTTTAATGATGTGGAAACTCCTGTAATGTCAAACTTTGCAATTACAGTTTAAACAAGCAAACAAACACACAAAAAATTATGATAGCAAATCCATGATTATAAATGACATAGTAACCCACAAAGCAAAAACACAAAGACTCTAAGAGAATCTGATTTGAATATTCAAAGATGGAAACAGTGGTTCTAGGTTAAGAAGTTAAGGGGAGTAGGAACAGAGAACTGGAAGACTATAGGACTAGTAAGGGCTGCAAGCCACTCTGATTTGGATGAGGCCCATGAGTAAAGGAGGCAAGCAGAAATAATGAAGAGAATACATGGACAACAAGGACAGGTTTATCTCCCCAGCCACTCAGAAATGCGGTGAGGGTTTTATTCTAGTAATTCATACCTGCAACTAGAATAAATGCTGAAGATATAAGCTCAAACAATAATGGTCAAAATAATAATGTTCCCTTACTACTGTTCAAAAAGTGTCCATTTTTTAACAATATGATAGCAATAATAATGGCAAAAAATCAATGAAAATCTAAAGGTCACATTAATGTTTTCATGCTATCACTAAGTAGTACAAGCAAATTGTTTTACTAAATGAACATTTATACAACAGTTTGTCTTTTACTTGATAAGCAAGGAAGACACTTGCCAAATTTCTTCACAAACTGCCCTTACATGGATTATTCCAAAGTAAATAAGTGGAAACCTTATATCAAATATATTTCAAGAAAAGAGAAACAGTTGGAACTAATCAGCTAATATGTATAAAAATGCATGAGTCATCCAAATAACTCCCCAAATCCTTTTACATTCAAACATAGCAAGTGAAAACATTCATATTTAATTAATGTGTTGTATGTCTAGCATGATAATTTTAGTATTTAGTATTTATATAACTTTAAACTGATATGTAAAGTTATATTGTCATCTTTATTGGACACAATAATTGAAAATAAACATATTTATTTTCATTTTACCAGAGACAGTGTGATAGTGTGATGTGACAGAAAGTGAATTGGATTCATAAGACATCATGACAAATTCACTTTATCTGAACTATCTTCCTAAGTTAAAAATAAGTTTACTTTCTTCAAGTTTCCATTTCTTTATCTTGAGAAACAAGTGATTTTTCCACTGCATCTAAAAACCTCAGAGATTTTACATTAGCACATGTTTTTCCAATTACCACCTAGCATTCAGAAGGTGATTATCATGAAAGTGATGTACCGTGGTTAAGAGTGAAACCTCAGAAGGCTGGGATTTGATTTATATCATTGGCTCTGCAGTCAAATAAAACTTTAATAAAAATAACATCCAATAATGAAATAAATTGAAAATTAAACAGTTAATGCTTATATATATATATATATATATACATACATACAGTATTATAATAGTAGATATGGAATCATTAAGAATATTTATTTTTGCTTTGTGAAAGTAATACAATCTTAGCAGTAATCCAACTTAGTAATTTACTATCAGGAGAGAGTTTGAAATTGACTGCAAACTCTCTATGATAACTAAGACAACAGGAAGTGAAAAACATATGAATAACTTAGAAGGTGATGAAACTCCATTTAAAACAAGTAGTTTGCAATCACAATATGAGCAGTAACATCCATAAGAAGAAAAGAATTTGATGTTAGCTGTAAAACTGTCAGTACAGGAAATGTTTCCTTTTCTGACGTCTAATGGTATATATGTTCTGCTTGACCCTAATACAGAAGGTTTCCTAAAGTATAGGGGAAAATATTAAGATATAAAATGAAACATGTTTTAAAGGGCATGCATGATTTGGATATAAACACAAAATGTAATAATTTTAAGCATGCATTTTGAAGTTCAACAAATAATACAATATTTATATCTAACACAAAGGACACAAAGAAAAACAAGACAAGATTTCAATTGTATAATGCTAAGTATAAAGAAAAATTACTAATTATGTGGAGAGAATCTAGCAGTCACTGACTTAGCCAAATGGTTAAAATTAATGTCACCATTTATGAGAAAAGTAGGTATCATGAATCCACTTGTATGATATAATCAGAATATTGCTTCTGACATAGTCCTAACTAAACATGTGACTGAACCAATCTCCTCATGAAGAAATATAAAATAAATCTAAACTGAGACATAAGATATGGAACCTTGAGTTCCTTAGAAATTTCAATACCATGAACCAAATGAAAAACTAAGGTTAAAGGACAATCAAATCACAAGTAACTCCATACTTCAGATTATTATAAAGACCGCTTGTGAGTTAAGGCACAAAGTTTGTCCAATAACTATCTAGTTTTAAAATAGGTCCACAAATCCTTAATCCACCTCTCCTTAATAGGCATACAATATGAATTGTTCTTAGACTCTCACCACAAACAAATGGAAGTAGAAATAAAATGCTATAATATGTCTTTTCCTTGACTGATTGCTCTTCCAGGACTTGTTATAAATGAAAAGAGATTAAACACCCCATTTAAAATATCAATTCTGACTCTTTCAGAGATGCTGTGCAATTCAATTAGTAGAAAATTAAAATCATTATTTTACATATTCCATAACAATTACCCTCAGATAAAAATGTCAAAAGCCAAAATGAAAGGCAGAAGAACAATAAAAAATCATAATGCAACTTAACTATAGCAGGACAAGAGAAGGGATTGAATTATAGAAGACTATACCAGTTAATTCAAGGTATGTTAACTGTTGCCTAACACTGGGTGCTGAACATGGTTATTCATTATATATTGTTATTCACACAGCATCCATTTAAAATATTTTGTTCTCAATATTGAATTTGACTAATTAGAAAGACAATGGAAGAAGTAAACCATTTTTGAAGGGTACAGACTGTCGGGTCACTGTTTTTATGGTGTGTTGTGCTGCTGTCTGACTAGAGAACCTGTAAGAATTGGCAGCAGTGCAAAATGGAGTCTAAATTAAGTGTGGTTGACCATTCAGCTCTACCGGCTATGGAGCATGGGAGATTGAAGAAGTGTCATAATTCCCCATTACTGGTTCCTCCCTTCTCAACTTACCCCTTTTGAGTACTAATCTTCAGTATCCAAGTGAAGAATGAAATCCATGACCTGCTATGGTCACCAGAATAAAAGCAACACAGGAGCTATTAGAGTGTGTTTAGCCTTGGCCTTGAGAAATCTTACAAGTTGGTGCTGTTTGTCTTGAAACCGGATCTACCATGTGAATGTGTACCATTTCCGCTGCCTCTGACAAAAAATTATGAAGAAATGAGGCTATGTTCAAGAAACTGGTGATGGCCCACCCACCCACAGTCAGCCTCACCATGAGCCAACTTAGTAGAAAACAGTAAAGACCATGCCTGCCCTTGACCTACAGACCTATGAGAAGAAAAAAACAAATGAAATGATTGCTGTATAAAACATGCAAGTTTGGGCTTTATTTGTTACTTAGTCCCAAATTTCATCATGTAATTATCAAAGAAGATATTAATATTAAATATGCAAATTTTTCAATCCTTTGAGAATTATTTCTTTCCTATTTTCCCCTGAAAATAAGGCATTCAGGGACTTATATAGAGACAAAAGACAAGTCCATTTCTGGAGGCTTAATTCAGGATCTGCTGCCCATTAAATGTATATGTGTTCCTTGATGCCTCATTCTCCCTAAAACCTCACTGCCTCAAAAGCTAGATGCATTATTAAATCAGGATGCCCGTGCCATAATGGATCCAAGAATAAAGTAGACATGAGAATGAGAAAGTTGGGGCCCTAAACCTGTTACTTGGTCAAAGCATTGTGTTCCTTCTCTACCCCTATCAGTTCACTCTCTGAGCAGTGCTAGCAGGCTATGTTTATCACAAGCCTAGTGTATTGGTACAGGAGGGGGCCACTTGTGGTTGGGATGAAATTGTTTCTGGGATGAATCTTTCTATTCTTCCTGATATCAGGATGCTTAAATAAGAAAATGCCTCATCTAACCAATCCCAGGACAAGTTATTTTCCCAAACTCTACTCTACCCATGTAACTGCGCATCTTTTCTGGTTCCATAGGCAGTCTGGTCCCTCACAATAAGTGCTAATCACTTCTCCTGCCAGTGAAGTCCACTCCACTCACACGCTACTCAGCCTGCTCATGTTGTGTGTTCATTGGCTCGGTTTAATCAGATTTCATTTCTTTGTGAATGGCCAGAAGTTCCTGTCTGTTACTAAAAGCATTCATTAACACACATTTATCTGATTATAATGTATAAAATCATGAAACCACAGGCATGAGAATTTTTTATGTAAAATACCTTCACTTTGGAGAATTTAAGACAATGAAGTTTTAAAGTAGGATCAAATCTTAAAACTAGGCTAAAATAGTTATTTCTATTCAGAAAAAAGTGGGATAATAGTTCTTAATGATAAAAATGGAAAAACTCAAGGGAACATGTGATGGTATGAAGCAGTTGTATGCTGATTTTTAAATTTGTGGCTCTGTATAAACTTTGCTGTTCCATAGAGGACCAATATTTATGAGACAAGAGAGGAGGAGTGAGAGGAGATATTTTTAACAAAGTCATCAAGGCACTCATGAGGATGGCATATTTTCCATGAACATGCAGCATAACTTGGTACTCTGCTCAAACACCACACAGCATAATGGAAATGACACTTTCAGAATACTGATTCTCCCACAGGGAACTCACCAGTGAACTAGGAAAAGATCACAGGCTCTGACAGCTGATTGGTGAATTAATTAGGTGCTGAACTCTGCTAATGCTACTGTAAATTACATGCGGAGCATGTACTGAGAGACAGAGAGATTCCAAGGACGCTAGGTGTCACACAACAGCAGGATAAAATATAATCAGAATCCAGAGGGAGGCCTGATGCAGTAAGTTTCGCTAAGACCTGCTGAGATTAATCTTACAGATATTCCTGTCTGAGGGGAAATTTACGTGGGGTAGCAAAATTATTAAGCATCCAAGGGGAAAGGAATTCAGTCTATCTCATTTCTCTCCAGAGTTTTCCTAATGCAAGCATAAGAAGTCCATGCTCATCAACTTCCCAGCTCCCTTTGTGTCGGATCAAATGATTGGAGGCTTTGAAGAAAGCACAGAAAAGACTGTATTTGGCTTTACTGTGACATCTTCACTGTTATTGTTGAATACAGATTCTCACTAAATATTCTTGCTCTGGGAGATAGATCAATGGTATATAAGTTGGTGAACACTTGTGATGCTCTGGGTTTAATCCCTAGGACCAGAAGGAGAAAGGAAGAAGCATTCTTTATCCTTGACCTTTATTAGTAAATATTCCTTGGTAACTTATTTATCAATTAAGGCTTCTTGAATATGTTAGCCAAATTTTCATAGCTCTGATCAATCTCAGATATTTTAAGGAAAAATACCCATATTTTGATTCTGAATTTCTAGGCATAGCTGGCTAAGTTGCTTTGAGTCGAAGATGAGGCAGACTATCATGGTGAGAAAAGCATAGTTGCTTTCCTGATGATGGCAAAATTAGAGTAATATTGAGAAAAAGGGAGAGGCAAGTTGGTAGATACTCTTTCAAGACAAGCTCCCACTGACTTCCTTCTTCCCAGCAGGACCAATTTCCTAAAGATTGCACTGTCTTCCAAAATGAGCTCCCACTTCTGGGCCCAATCTTTTAACATGGGCACTTGAGGGTGAGGTTTTCTATTTAAACCATAACTTTGGTAGAATCATTTCATCTCACTGTCTTTTGTTTCTTTACCTGCCAACTGATAATACTGATAGCATTTATTTCCTAATATTGTAATGAGGATAATTACATAAATCTTAATGTATTGCCTAGCACACAGCAATTGTCATAAGTAAAATAATCGTTTCTAATATTCTGAATGATCAAACAAAGGGTCCTTCCTTGAAAAAGAAATCAACTTCTATAGACCTGAAAAAACAAATTATTGACAGCACTTGGTGTATTATGGATAGAACTGTGAGAATTTATAATACATCTACTTGTTTTTCCCATTACTTCTATAACAGGAAGGCCGTGGAGATGAATACAAGCCAAGAAGTTTATCTTTCAGATAAAACAAAAATGTCTTTTAAATACATCTCAAGACTCTTTTCTCATGACAAACAGGCCATGCCACAGCCTGTCAGGCTACAGTTGCATCTTGGTTAGCTATTCTATTTTCCCTGAAGAGACAGCATGAAGAAAGCAAAACCCAGTTACATCAATTTGATTCTTACCATGTCAAGACACCAGGGACAAGTAAAGAGAATACAACCCAAATCCTGACTAAGCTCTTCCCTTTTAATACTTTAAAATATTTATCAGTAATATTTTAACAACCTTGAATAAAACACATGGATCTCTGAAGATAAAAGTGGGCACACAGTAAAAACATGTAAAGGTTAAAATTTTAGCCTCTTCCCTCTTTTCTGCTGCCATACAGTGTGTGTAATTACCTAGTCATAAAATAAGTACCCTGCTCATGGGATGGGATGCATAAGAATGTAGAGCAGCATTGATAAAATAATAAACTTGAATGTATACCTGAACAGTGAAGTGTAATATAGCCTGAAGTATTTAAACTCTTTGTTCTAATGGAGAAGGCTGTAAAACGTGAGAAGCAAAATGGCTGCTTACAGGTATTATGAGACACTAGATTAGTAAAGGTCGGAAATAAACTATTCCATTTTGCTTTCTTCCCAAAAGGATTTAGTGGCTTGCTAAGTTGTTTTTGGTTGGAAAATAAAAAAAAATAATGAAAAAACAATTTGAAACACATTTAATAGTCCAAAGATTTAGTTTGCTGCTATTAGAAGTCAGGCTTGGGGCCTAAGGATGCCTCCCTTGGACCACAGTATCAATTTTTCTGTTATCTCTAAAGAAGTCCTCTGCATGAAACAGTGTCAAAGGAAGAGGACTCTACTTTCATATTAAATAGTCTTTTGAAACATAAATGTCAGTGCAGAAATTTGTGATAAACAGGCCTGGGAGAATGCCTAGATTAAAAGCCTAAGAGTCCTTGTGTTCATTCTTAATTTAATCCCAATTTATTCATTTTAATTTACTCAAATTCAATGCTTTTACGAAAAACATAGGTTAGGCAGGATAACCTAGAAAGTAAGATTTGGTTAGTTTGCATTTGGACTTAAGATGAAAAGAATAATGTATTAGATGGAAAGAAGACTGAGATCCAGCAAAGACTGATCTCTGGTCACAGCAATGGGGAGAGCCATGCCAACATGCATGAGTTTTCCATAGCACCCTGGATTCTTTCCTTGGAGACTAGATTTTTTTCATCTTTGAACATTTTTTTTTTGGCTGTAGAATCTGCACAGATAGTGTGGTTTAAGTTTCGTCTTAAAATGCAGTATGTATGATGGGCTTTCCCTGACAGTACAACACAAATCAGCACCGCTGCTTCCCAGCTTGTTTCACTTCCGCCTGAGCTTTTATTATTACTGAGCACTTTCTTATCAATAATAGTGTATTATTAATAAACTCTATGCCCTATATGATCCACTTAGGACACAAAGCCTATATCTGCTCATGTTCCTTATGAGTAATCAGAGGACATAAATTATACTCAGTCAAGATTGAATGAATACAAGCATTAATGTGTTTTAGAAGGTCAAGGCAGGTGGTGGAATATAAAAGGGCTTCTTGGGAATGTTGTATTTTAATACTGATGATAGTTAACATTTATAAATAATGTACACCAATATCCTGAGATCATTGTATTTTTTTCTTCACATTGATACCATAAGGACTGAAGAGAAAGATGTCACCAAATATACATGTGACTTAGTACAAGGAAATTGGACCCACATCCAGATTGACTTTAGAGCAGTTAGGTTTCACTACTCTGAATGACTTTGGATGCTGTTAACATGCTAAGTAGCAGATTTGCTTCTGTTCTTCTTAGAACTCTCCACATACATGTTTGTAGATGACCCACTAGGGTTATAAGCTAGAGGCAATCAATTGTCAGAGAATCCTTGCTGTATGTGTAATCAAACTGGAGGAGATGCACATAATGGCCTTTTTTTCCTTTTCATTTTTTTTTTTTTTTTTTTGGTTTTTCGAGACAGGGTTTCTCTTGTGTAGCTTTGCGCCTTTCCTGGAACTCACTTGGTAGCCCAGGCTGGCCTCGAACTAACAGAGATCCGTCTGCATCTGCCTCCCGAGTGCTGAGTGCTGGGATTAAAGGCGTGCTCCACCACCGCCCGGCTCCTTTTCATTTTTTAATATATTTTATTTTATAATTATCTTAATTTCACATATCAGCCACAGATTCTCCCCATCCTCCCTCCTCCCACTCCCCAGCCCTCCCCCCCCAACCCACCTCCCATTCCCACCTCCTCCAAGGCAAGGTCTCCCCTGGGGAGTCATCCCAGTCTGGTAGACTCAGCCAAGGCAGGTCCAGTCCCCTCCTCCCTACACCAAGGCTGAGCAAAGTGTCCCAGATTAGGCCTCAGGCTCCAAAAAGTCAGCCCATGCACTAAGGACAGGTCCCAGCTCCACTGCCTGGGGGCTTCCCAAACAGTTCAAGCTAATCAAATGTCTCACTTATCCAGAGACCCTGGTCCAGTTCCATGAAATTTCCTATTCACTTTACATACCAACCACAGATCCCACCTCTTCACTCTTCCCACCACCCCAGCCTTCTCTCCCAACCCATCTCCCTACCCCCACATTTTCCAAATCAAGGTCTCCCATGGGGAGTCAGCAGAGCCTGGCACACTCAGCTGAGGCAGGTCCAAGCCCCTCCCCACTGAACCAAGGCTGTGCAAGGTGTTCCACTCTAGGCACTGGGCTCAAAAAAGCCTGTCCATTCACCTGGGATGGATCCCGATCCCCCTGCCTGGATGCCTCCTAAACAGTTCAAGCTAAACAACTGTCTCCCATATCTAGAGGGCCTAGTCTAGTCTTATGGGGGTTCCATAGTTATTAGTCCACAGTTCACGGGTTTCCACTAGTGTGACTGGTCATCTCTGCACATTTTCTCATCATGACCTCGTCGTTCCCTGCCGATAGAATCCCTCTTCTCTCTCATTGGTTGGATTCCCGGAGCTCAGCCTGGTGCCTGGACATGGATCTCTACATCTACTTCCTTCAGTCACTGGATAAGGGCTCTATGATGACAGTTAGGATATTCACTAGACTGGTCATCAGAGTAGACCAATCCAGGCACCCTCTCAATCATTGCCAGTAGTACAAGGTGGGGTCATCCTTGTGGATTCCTAAAAACTTCCCTGGCACCCTGCCTCTTTCTATCCCCATGACATCTTCATTTATCATGGTATCTCTTTCCTTGCTCTCCTAGTCTGTCCCTGTTCCAGCTCAACTCTCCCATTTTCTTATGTTTTCAACTCCCATTCTTTGCCCTCCATTAACCCCCCTCCCAGTTTGCTCATGTGGATGTAAGGCAAAGGATAACCAGACTACAACCCACAGCTCCAGAGAAGCTAGGTAGTAAGGAGTGACCTATAAGAGAGACACATAGAGAGCCCAGCGAAAGAGAAGTAGATGAGATCTACATCTGCAATGGTCTTCTTAATGGGGTCACCATCTGAAGAATGGAGAAACCCACACATTAAAATAGTAAATTCAAAGATGAGTTTCCAGCATCTATAACACAAATCAATATGAGTCTACGGCATTGATTCTAATCTGTGTCTCAGTGAAAGTGCTTCTTTAAAGAAAATACAAAGACCTTAAGAGCCTCATTTAAGTCATTGATAAAAACCTTAGCTATATAGATGAACAAAAAGAAATCATATAATTGAGGCAATCATCAGTAAATATTATATCTTGGAACTATAGTGTTGATCAATACTGACTGGAAGAAATGTTGATAAATATATTTTAGGATGAACATTAGAACCCACATATTTGGTCTTCATAATTAAAGAAAAAAACCATAGATTTTTAAACACATATACTTTTGGAAACTCTATGATTACTGAGATGTCCAATCAGAAGGTATAGCCTAGACAGGCTCTCACTATATCCATGCAGAGAATTTGAAGGAAAATCTAAACCAATGCTAACACATTCCTTAGAAGTAAATGATGTTACTCAATACATGAGAAAAGTCTAATTAAAAAGCCAATATCATATCTTGAGCATAGTCCCAAATGACTAAAAATAATAAAGTATTCATAAGAGATTTAAATTTATGCTCTAAATTGAACTAATAGGAAACTAATTGCTACGCTCTAACTCAAGGCTATTGAAATGGCAATGCGTGTAGTTAATGACAAGGTAAGTTATCTTTTCTCCTACTACTACTTACTAAAGAATCTTCAGATGTCATTGAGTAGGCAGTTGCTGTTGTCCCTGCACAGGCTCGTAAATTAAATATGGGCCCTGGATTGAAATCAATAAGGCAGGTAGATGGTTGATGGCATGGGGAGACTCTGCAGTCATTTATTTGTGTCCTACTTTACATATGAATTAAAACATATTCCAGTAACTGATAGAATTAAAACATTTCTACCATTTTTCTACATGGTATAAACTTAAAGATTTTCCTAAAATTAAGATAATATGGACCATCAAAAACCATCATGAAATTAAATGAAACAATCTAATGGCATATGTAAATGTTACTTCTCTGCATAAAAGACCATGAAATAATGAATGATCATTGAGATATGAGCAACCAAATTCACTGTGAGCAGCAGCTGGCTGGCTAAACATACCAAGCAAACAGCTCCAAGCACCAGCAGGGTAGCAAATACTTGTAAGCACAGCACTCAAGGGGTTGAGACAGTATGCAGCCCGGGTAGGCAACATATTGACATACTGTTTCAAAAAAACAAATTTCACCTATGCTAGAACATTGTGTAGTTATATACAATATATGTCAACTTTACAGAGTATGTGCACATTATATGTCAGATACAGCAGGTAGCTATGCTATAGACAAACTCCAGTTTCACAGGAGTTTTTTCCTTTGTAGCTTTTGTTACTTAAAGTAAACCCGTATAATTCTATTTTAAATCAAAACCAACCAACCAGCCAAACAACAACAAAACCAAACATTTTCATTCTGGGTCATACTCAAGTACTCTGGGCCTGTTTTAGAAACATAGATACAAATTTTAACCTCCTCTAACTTGACTTTACCATATTGACAGAGAATTTCCACCACCTCAAACAATTTAGAACAGTATTCTACAAACAACTAAATTTAATCTTTTGAAATTTATATTGCTTCATTATTGTGTCTGCTCTGGGAATTTGCTTTCAAATACATGCACTTTTATTATGTAGAATTTTCTCTTGTACACCTTTATACCAGTTTGGAATAAAATATAGTTTTATAAACTGCTGATAGACTTCTGATAGAAACAATGTTCAAACTGGGTCTGACCTGAAAGCCTCCTTCCTTTAGTACCAGAGGGTTCTATACAAATTTTCAGTGGGAAAGCAATCTATATTCCTACCTAACTGTGGCACCTATGAACAACAATGTCTAGAAGAGCAAAATGTTACCAAAGCTGCAATAATGACACTCATATCTTGGCAGCTACTGACTGCTGTCTAATTAGACTTAAAGGCCCACTCAACAAGAGGGAAATCATGCCTGGTACTGGAAACCTAGCCAACTGCCCAGGATAATGAGATCATCGTGAGTCTTAGAGAAAAACCTACTATTGTCAAAGACTAGTATAATTCCTAACTACATTATAAAACTTACCTTATAACTATAGATATGATCTCTCACCTCTCACCAAAGAAGCTTCTCTTTGCAGCATGCTGAGATTATTACAGAAATGCCCAACTGGTCGAAATCAGAGATCAACTGATTGCATGGTACCAAGCTCCAGTGGCTCTATCTACAGGACAACTGTTTCACAAAAGACTGAGGATGGCAGTGAGATTAATCTAATGCTTAGAACAAGTCAAGGGATGTAGCATCCATCTTTTCATCTCTCTTTGATGCAAACTTTTATTAAAATGGAAGTTGTCAGTGCTGGAAGGATTTGCATAAGGATTTGATATATTTAAAACACCACTTCACAAGCAAATGGAATTTTAATGTTCAAAGTAACTTCTAGTAATTCCATAAAGTAATAATTTGCATTCACTTTCAGCTTGTCAAAATATAATATCCTCGCAACTATGTACTGTCAAGGCACATCTGAAAACAGTGGTGATTTTTTGTTTTGTTTTCAGGATCAGAGATAGCTTTAAAGCTTCCATAAATTCAAGCAAGAAGAAGAGGTTAATTCATCAGGATTACTAAAACCCACAGTAAGCTCTGTGAAAGAAGAGGCTAAGATATATTCCAAGGAGCAATTACGTTAGATTGTGTCTTTGAATCATTTCAAATTTATCATATTTTAAGTGCCATTAAATATTCTTTTCTGATTGTAAGAACTTTGTAAATGACAGATAGTTTATGAAGAACAAATTAACAGCAACCCTGAGCCTTTTCTTATAACTGTCAATTCTTCCTCTATTACCCCATCCAACTTAACATAATGGACAGCATTGTAAAATGGAAGCTGTATGCCTTGGTATAAAGCTGAAGTTTTGAGTTTGTAAGATTTAAATTTAATCAATGATACCTTTATTTTTGTTAAGACCATTGAATACATTTTGTCTTCAAGATTTCATGTTTTACTTCTGAGCAAAAATTATCTAATTATTCTTTTCTTGTCCTTTACGTTCCTCTTCTTTCCCACTCTCCTTTCATCCTTCCCTCACTCCATCCCTTGCTCCCTCCTTCCCTCCACCCTTTCTTTTCTTTCTTATTTAGGTCTGTATTTCTGTTCAGGAGCAGTGTCTGTTTCCTCTCCCTCCAACCTAGTCTCCTATACTGATATGAACTTATGTATTTGTGTGTAATCACTGTTTAAAGTAGGTAGAACACCCATATATATACCATCCTTACCTTTATACTATTATTGGTCTGAGATATATGGTGCAGAGTAGAAACAGGTATATCTTTCATCTGTAAAACTTTTTATAAGAAACTTTTCTGTGAGTCCTGTATTTTGATTTTTTTCACAAGGGCAGAGTTGGTAGTCTCATACATCTTCCTATACTTAAGTTAAATGAGAAATTTCTTTTTATCTAAATTTATTTTTACTTTTAATTTTCCAGGTTTTTGACACAAGCCTTTAATATTGTAGTACTGGCTGATCTTGAACTCACAATATTCCTACCTCAGTTTCTTGAGTACTAGGCTTACAGGAATGTACCTCCGATATCCATAACAGATGTCTTATTTTCCCACTAATCCTTATTTCCATACTCTTTTCATTCTAAGTTTAGGTGTATAGACAAAAGTAGACAATACAATGCACGTGTTTCATTTCAACATCAAACAACAGAAAAGAAGCACACACATTTGTATGTGAAATTTGATGCAGACAAAACATTATAAAGAGAGAGCAAAGACAGCTAGAAATGTGGGCAAGAGTTTCAAGAGAAGGCTATCTGCACTACACAAATACAGAACACTGAAGAAATGGCTACTAGGACTTAGGAGAGCAGGAGTAACCCAGTTTTAACTTTAAATTTCCTTTACAGGCCCCTGCACATGCACTGTATCACTAGACAAAGCATAAACATTCATAAAGGTACATCTTCAGGCATCAGACATTATATGCAACTTTGTTCCTTTTCATACATTCTTATGATATATTTTGACCAAATTCCTCCCATTTCCTCCCCCGCAGTTCCTCTCTTTACACATGCCCTGCCACTTTTCTTTCCCATTTATGTGTTCTCTGTTTTTAAAGCTCACTGAGTCCACTTAGTATTGCCTTATGTGCATGGACATGGGACAATTTATAGATAGTGTTTTAGCATCTGCATGCCCCAAAAGAAGTGTCTCTCCCTCACCTAGAAACCATTAACTGTCAATGTCTCTTCAGCTAGGGATTGGACTCCATGATCTCTTCCCCATCTGTGCTGTCAGTGGGTCTGGCTGAATTGAAAGTTTTATGCCTGCAGGCACAACTGACTGTAGTTCACAAGTGCAGTGGTGGTGTCATGTCCAACAAATATTTCATTTCAGATACTGACTGCCTCTGACTCATAATTTTTCCATGCTTCTTTCATGACAACCCCCAGGGCCTTGGGGGTAAAGATCTGATAGAGCCATGTAGAGCTGATCACTTCACTGTCTCTTATTTTCTCCACCGAGCTTGACCAATTGTGGAACTCTGTATTAATCACCATCTTCTTCCAAAAGAAATGTCTCTGATGAGGGTTGAGAGTTGCACTAATCTATGGGTATGGTTAAAGGCACTTGCCAACAAGTTAGATGACCTAAGTTCAATCCCCAGATTCTATATAGTCAGAGGTTAGGTCAGAAGATAGGCATACAAAAATACATAATTTAAAAAAATAAAAAAGATGGCAGAGTATAACCCTTGAATATGTTAAAATTTTCATAAAGGACACTAAACAAATATGAACAGAATCCAAGTAGTCTACAATATGTTATATAAAATACAGGAGTTTAACAAATTTTAAGATGATATTCACTTTCATCCCCAAAACACAACAAAATAGTCTCAATGTTTACCTTATACACTTAAAAATCCACAGAACAGCTTAGAAGCTCCAGGAACTCATGATGCTGTCGTCCCATGTCACTCTTCAATTCCTATAAATAAATGGAAGAAAAAATTATGTTCAGAGCAATATATAACTGTGTACAATGACGGTGATTAGCCATAAAATTTTATTATCTTTCTACACTGCCACTTAAAAAGTGCTTCAAAGTGTATTGCTGTTATTATGGCTTTTGTTAAATTGCACAATATAGCAATGGAAATTATGTCTGTCGGAGATTTCCAAGACACTCAAATAGAGTCCAGATTATAAAGCACCACAAAGAAAACCCACATTCAATTACATGTATTATCTTGAGAGAGGGTGTTGTACTACACAAACAAGCATTTGTAATTGAGGTTTTTTCTTACTCTACATACATTACTATATAAATATTTTTCTCCATGATGCAGAGGGATTTGGCTCCTTGTTTAGAATGATTACTTTAACTAGATTTTTATTAAGATTTTAATTCATATCTCATAATTTCTCTGTACAAGATACATAAAAATGAAAATAATAGTCATCATTATAGGAATTAATTCACTTGGTAATATATACCTAGCATACCAGCTTATCAGACAGATGGCTCTCATTCCCTTTACTTGTGAATCTCCTATAGGAAATTATGGAATGTCAAGTATGTATAACTGATAAGATGAAATGATAGACAGTAATCTGCAGTGAGACTCCAATAATAATTCAGATTAGATTTTAATTTTTATAGGAGAAACCATTTAAAAATACTTACTAAAAGCAAATTAAAATGATCATTAAGATGCATGGGGCTTTGTTGTTGCCTTGTATCATTGCTGGAACTCCATTCATCTGTGACCCTAATGCTGGCAGCAAGGACTGGGGAGAAAGTTGTATCCAAGGTGTTTGCTGGTTGTCCAGCTATTTGCTAAACAGCAAGTTCCAACAAGGTTCTCTGAGAGACTGTCTCAAAAAATCAGGTGGTATCAGTAAGGAAAACACCCAGCATCAGTCTCCAACATTTACACGAGCAGCTTGATTCTGGGGAGATAATTCAGTGAGCGAGAGATAATGTGCTTGATGACAAGCATAGAGAACTCAGTTTGCATGCCTGTTTCTTCTAAGAACGAGATATGTGCACAATACTTTCCAAGAGCGTTATTGTGTGATGTATATCAGAACACAAACTCTAAGTGGAAGGTTAGATGCTCCAAAAAACAAATAAATAAATAAAAATTTTAGTTTGTTATTATATTTAAAGATTACAGAGCTATGTGTGGTGGCACACAACTTTGATACCCAACACTGAGATGGTTTAGGTGAGAGGTTTAGGAGTTTGAGGCAAACCTGTGATATATAATCAAATCTTGTCAAAAAATATAAAACAAAATAAAAAATTATATTTGACATCTTTATTGTAGATGGAATGTATATTGTATTTGCAATTTGCTGTCATGTTTTAACTTTTAGTAAGCAATCATTTTAATTTAGAGGCATTATTGTTCAACAGATATGAAAAATAGATTATGGCAATAAAATAAATAATATAAATGCAAAAGAAGCAATCAGACCACAGGCATTAAACAAAAATTAAGTTACCAACACATAAATTTTAGAAGAGAAAGAAAAATCCAGATCAGATACATTGACAAGACTGGAACAAACATGGGTGTTTGTAGGGTGGTTTCTGAGTGGCAGTTGAGGAGTCTCAGCAGAAATAACTTCAGTTTCACTAGGCTGACAATAGAATGTATAAGCAACCAAATCTCAAACTATGATTCTCTAGCAGCAAACCAAATGTGAAGCAATGTTGCAACAGTCTGCTTTATAAGATAATGAGCAGGATTAGAAGCCTATCCAGCAGGCAGGACTTGGTTATGTTATACATGCATTAGGTCTTTCCCACTAAAATTATTTCAAAATAAAGGAGATGGGCATTGGCAATCAAATATACATCTTCAGAGTAAAGAAGAGGAAAAATAGGAAAATCCAGTTTAATAAGAATTGGAGGATGTAATTTAACTGAGTTGGTTTAAGAACCACAACAAGAATAAACAGAATTATGCACTTAGAATTTTGATAGAAATAAACAATTCAAAGTGAAGGATAATATTTTGAATACAAAAAGATGGTGATTTAGTAGTCAGAAAATACATCTGAGATATATATAAAATATGTCTGGGGCCTATCCTGAGACACTTTGCTCAGCCTTGGTGTAGGGAAGAGGGCACTGAACTTGCCTCGGCTGAGTTTACCAGGCTGGGCTGAATCCCCAAGGGAGAACTTGCCTTGGAGGAGGTGGGAATGGGGGGTGAATTGAAGGGGAGGACTAGGGGGTGGGAGGAGGGAGGACTGGGGAATCCATGGCTGTTATGTGAAATTAAGTTAATTATAAAATAAAAATATTTCTTTTTTTAAAGGAATAAATGTTCCATCCTTTCACTTAAAAAATATATCCAAATACGTAGCATGGCCAACAAAGTCACACTTGAATCAGTCCCTTATAAAGCAAACTATGGATAGCCAATTTCACAATCAGGATCTTGCTGTAGTGATTTTGATAAAAAATAACATTAAAGGGGAGTGATAGTAAGGTTCTGCCAATAACTGAAAAATTGATAGTTTTCATATTGTAGTTAATCCAGACTTGGCTACTATTCAAACAAAGAAGACCCTACTCAGGAGTCTATAGAGTTGTACAATTGGATTTATATAATGAAAACTATTATTTTATTTCTTGAAGACAATGTGTAGAGTAATAATTACAGATAAGAAAAATGTCACATTACTCAAAATGTAGTGAATTAATCTTTTAGGTTTGTGGGCATATGTTCAAGAATCTTTGAAAACACATGAGAAAGAATGATCTCCCTTCTCTTTTAAAAGGGAAAACAAATATTGCAAGTGACTGGCCCTAGGTAAAGAGCCCATGGTTATACATTTTCATCTATACATTTACAGCTGATTCAGAGGGAAACATAAATTTTTTTTGTTTTGAATGAATGGACTTAAAACAAAACCTCCCAAACACTCTTTTTTTTTTTTCTACAAATAAATCTAACTTTTCTCAGACATTATTTCAAGATAGGAAAGCTAGAAACATTTTATTTTTCATAGCAAAAATACACTCTGGCCTCTTCTCTCAAAAAGTTGAGAATTATCTTATTATTGATATTTTCTTCACCATATTTATATTCTTTCACAGTAGGGTAGGACATACACAGAAAGAATGAAGTTTCAGAGTTCATGATGGAAAAACATTGTGAGCAGTGCATTCCTGGGATGATGGAGGAAGGCTACCTGTGAGCAGTGCATTCCTGGGATGGAGGAAGAAGGCTAACTGTGAGCAGTGCATTCCTGGGATGATGGAGGAAGGCTACCTGTGAGCAGTGCATTCCTGGTATGATGGAGGAAGGCTGACAGTGAGCAGTGCATTCCTGGGATGATGGAGGAAGGCTCACAATACAGCAGTCTCTAAGGAGCGTTTGACTGATTGCAGTACCACAAGAGGAGGTACACTGACAGTCGACTTGGATTTCTTCTGAGAGAAACAATGCCTCCATCTACGCTGGGGATAGACAGCTCACTCAGTGACCAATGAGTGGTTAGATGGTGTCTGCATCTTCTCTACCTTTGTTTGTTTCCTTTTAGACCCAATAATTTGAAAAGGAGAAATGATGACCTCTGTATGAGCTACCTATGTCTTCACTGTTTTATAAACAATATTTCAGGTTCAGCAAGATGCCTGAGTGGGTGAAGGCCCCTGCTACCACACCTCTAGACCTGAATTAGATCTCAGGCCTCATGAGGTGGAGGGAGAGAACTGACCACAACAGGTTGTCTTCTAATCTCCACTTGTGGGCTATGGTATGTGTGTACCTGCACACCCACATACCCACACACCCACACCAACACAGGAGGGCTCAAAATAAATAAAATACAAATGAAACAAAACATTATTTAGTTTATTCAGTATAAGGTAAGTCGTAGGGAATATTACAGATCACCTTACTATCTGAAGCACATAATGTTATCCCATAATTATCTCAAGATGACATGTTATACAGTCAACATTATCTCCATAGTACCATGGGTAGATAGCTATGGTCAGAAAACTGGAGGGAATAAATAGGAAATTGAATATAATGGTGCTTAACCAAGTTTGAAACCTATAATCAGAGCAGCAGACCAGATACAGATGATTTCATGTTTATTATCAACATTTCACAGTTATTAAACAAGAGGGAAATTCTGAATGAAAGTTTTCCATTTCTTGTGGTTGGTGTTTTGACCCTTTCTTAAAAGGATGGTATTAAAATGAAAGGCAGCCTAGTTCTGTAATTAATGCTAGACTAGAAGATTCATAAAAATCTAATATTTTAAATAGGTAACATTCACATAAAATTAAAAGATTTAATTAATATGATATTTCTAGCAAATTGATGCCGTAGAAGTGATATTTCCTCAGGACATAAATATTCAAAATTATTTTTCATTAAGATAGATAAAATTGAATATGCTATTACTTTCTTCTTAATTCTAGTAAACCAGTTAAGTAATTTTCAACCTACACCACAAAATAACTAGTCTAATACTAAAAATTAAAATATATAATTTATAATTTACTGAATCAACCCAGGGATATTTCTTATCTACAACTACAGATCAAAAGGAAGATAGAAGAAAGAAGAAAGTACACTCACATGTTTTGATTGAGTTACTCACTAGAAATTTTAATATTGAAAGCAAATATTTCAAAAAAGTTTAGAAAAGTCCAGTGACAGTACTGATTAATTCTCTCTACAGTTTCCACTTAAAGCACATCGCCAGAAGTCTATTGAAAGAGACTCTTGCACTTTTACAATACCCAGGTCTACTTTAGCATGAAATGCACACTGCCTGTTCTTCAATAGAAAAAAAGGGAAACCTCAAAACAGGCATTTTTTATGCTTTATTTCAAGTTGCCTGGTTTTTTAACTGCTTTGTTTGGGGACTCCCAGCTGAGAGATGAGGACTTCACTCCAGACTGCTTTGGTGGCATACACTTTCTTTGTTCATGACTTTCTTAGAGATACACCTGCTAAGGATATCCATATTTTTATTCGCTTTAATCTTTCAAAACCCTAGAGTTGGATGCAATGCACTGGTGTCTTTTTATTAGGTCAATCAAGTTAAAACTTTTTATTCTGCTTAAAGTTTTGAAAGTTAAAATTCTACTACAGCTATAATGTTTGGCAATTGATCTACATGCTTTGTTTGGAATAAAATTATGAATTCTCTTTCTCTCTCTGTCTCTGTCTCTCTCTCTTTCACACACACACACACACACACACACACACACACACACACACACAAACACACACACACACAAATTTTCAAGCCCTAGAAAGAGTTATATAATAATTAGTGAATAATTTCCATATGCCAAGCTCTGTTTTAATGCAGCTATTTGCTAAGTTAATTCTCAGAACAATCCAAAGATATTATTTTTTTCTCTTCCCATTGATACCACTGAGGGGCACAGCACAACTTTTAACCAAGGTATAGACAGATTTACTGAGAAAATAACAGACCTAGGCTTGAAATAAAACAGTGGTCCCAATAACTTGAGTTATTAACAACTGCTCCTTTCCCTGATGGAAGGGAACCTGTAATAGATATCTAACAACTGCACAGTTGATCCTTAGCCATCTTAACCACACTTAAATAATGACAACAAACTGAAGTCATAAATAAGCATACAGGATGATAGAAGCAGTTTAGTGAAAATGATAGCGATGAACCTTTCTGGAGACATGAACCATTCCTGTTCAGTATATCCACAGTATCTAGTATTACACTAAACATGTACCAAAACTGTGTGTAAAATCATTGTTGTATAGTGACTTAATGAAAAAGAAAACATCAGAGTTAGCAGCTTTACCATTCTCACCTGGAAGTAGGTTTCACTCTCATGAGCCAAGTAGACCAGTGTAGGTTGGGTATGTTTTGGGAATTAACTCACACCTTTTGTTCTTCACCTTCAATTATGTTACTCCTCTACTCTATGACAGTTCTGTGAGCCTTGTCATCTGTATTCCATTTATAAGCCCATGTTCATACTCATTTATATTTTGTTCTGTGTTTGAAACACTTAATAAACTATTCCAATGAAAAATATTTTTCAGTGGAGGAATATTTTTTATATTTTGGAAGGAAATCCCATAATTTAAGATACTTCTAATGATGGAGATATCAGGTAGTAAGCCTTAAAACTTTTTTTGTGGCTCCTCCTGGGCAATTGGCCTGGTCAAGATGAAGCTGAATATCTCCTCTTCATTGACTGGCTGTCAGAAAATCATTGAAGAGGACAGTGAACACAAACTTCATACTTTCTATGAGAAGCACATGACCACAGTAGTAGCTTCTGATGCTCTGGGTGAAGAGCAGAAGGGTTGCATCTTAGTTAGGGTTTCTATTGCTGTGATGAAACACCATATCCAAAAGCAAGCTGTGGAGGGGAAGGTTTATTTGGCTTACACATTCACATCACAACTCATCATCAAAGAAAGTAAGGACAGGAACTCAAGCATGGCAAGAACCTGGATGCAGGAACCTGGAAGCAGGAGCTGATGTAGAAGCAATGGAGGTGTGCTGCTACTTACTGGCTTGCTCATCATAGCTTGCTCAGCCTGCTTTCTTATAGAGCCCAGGAGCCTCAGGATGGAACCACCTACAATGCACTGGGCCCTGTCACATTGATCCCTAGTTAAGAAAATGCCTTAGAGCCAGGTCTTATGGAAGCATTTTCTCAACTGAGGCTCTCTCCTCTCTTAGGACTCTAGCTTGTGTCAAGTTGACATAAACTAGCCAACACAGGTTGTGTGGTCCTGATAATTCATGGGAACCCCAAGCAAGTTTTTCCCATGATTCAAGGTGTCTTGATACATTGCAGAGGGACATTTTTGTTTTATAGACCAAGGAGAACTGGAGAGAATAAGCATAAATTGGTTTGCAGCTACATTGTGGAAGCCAATCTCAATGTTCTCAACTTGGCTATTGTGAAAAATGAGAGAAGGAGATTCCTGAACTGACAGATACTGCTGTATCTTAGTGATTGGAGTCCAAAAGAGCTCACAGAATCTGAAAGCTCTTACATCTCTCTAAAGTCAATGGTGTCCGCAAACAGGTCAGAAAGCCCTTAAGCAGGAAGGTAAGAAGCCCAGCACCAAAACACTCAAGAGTCAACATCTTGTTACCCCATGTGTCCATGTCCTGCAACACAAACACCAACAGTTTGCTCTGAAAAACAGCATGCTAAGAAAATATGGAGGAATTGCTAAGCTTTTGTCCAAGAGAATGAAGGAAGCCAAAGAAAAATGTAAGGAACAGAATGCTAAGAGTCATAGGCTGTCCTTACCCAGAGCTTTTACTTCTAAGTCTTAGTCCATCAAAAATAACTCTTCAAGACTAACAAATATATGATGAGAACTTGAATCTCCCAAACAAATAAACACTGAATGCTTTAGGCTAGGAATCTCAGCTCAGAATCCAGTGTCCCCTCTTTCCCATCTGTGCCTTCTTTTTCATCTCCTGGATGTATCCTTGAATCCACCTATCTGTTAGGAATCTTACTGTTCTGTCCATTCCAGGAAATTGGTATCTTCTGTTTCACTCACTTGGTCTAATCATGGCTTATTTTGCCTTTGGGTCCATTCACTATATCCCAGGCATAATTACTGTAAAATACCAACCTAGTCTTATTTCTCCATAATTGACTTCCCTTGTTTTTTTGACTATCAGTTGTATTCCTTTTCATTTTATTCCCTAACTAAAATGCACTGTTAGTCCAGTCACAGTAACCCCTTTAGCTGCATCTGTGTTGAACATGCCATTCATATTGTAAGGTTCTTTCACAGAGTGCTGCTTTGTTAGAGCTATTTTTATCCTGTTTCTTCCCTGGTCATTCCCAGCTCTTTCTAGGTTTCAGTTTAAGCTACTTCCAATGCATACTCCTTCTAATTGGGCATCTCTTTTAATATTCTACTGTTTATTCTTGAAGTTTTCTTCCTACTATTTCTCAGAATAATGTGATTTTGAGCATAGAATCTGTATCCATTCTTATTGAATTTGAACAGAGAAAATGCTATTTACTAGTCTGCATAAATTTTACAAAATTGCCAATGCTTACCATATTCCAACTTCTTTATTAATAAAAAAGATACAAAATTATTTACCTAAATAGAAGGATAAAATATTGAATGAGTTAGTAAAATTAGGTACTGAGACCATATTACATCCTCAATAACTGTGGAATCCATTAGTCTGTGAAATTATATTTATCTAAATGATTATTAGATAATATTTGCTTCTTCCTCTTAACTTTCCATATGAGGTGAACTCCACCAGTTCTGATTACCACTAAAACCTTCATTAAAAAATCTCAGCTATTATTTTTTTAAAAAACATTTGTTGACTAAGTGTATAAACCTATCTATGAAAAAAAGTAAAAAAAATAAAAGATAATATAATATGTATCACCCATTTTAGAAAAAGTAGGTCTTTAAGATATGTAAGCTTATATAGTAATTCATAACTACACAAACTTTGATGACTCTCAGGAAAATATTGATATAATCTTTCTGAGTTTTACAAAACCTCTTTTCTACTATCAAAGTTAACATGAAATTCCTTCATGCTAAATTTAATCCACAAAAATCATTTTTTAAAACCTAAATTTTCACTCAACTTACCTTATTCTTTTGTTCTGATTTCCCTGAACTGCTGTTTTAAACATATATATTACTTCATTATCAGACCAGTGGATAATTTTCAGAAACACACTTAACCCCTAATCTAATATCCCAATGTACATATGACACTTGTATCAAAGAATTATATTAGAGGTTTCTGATTCACAATTTTCATTTTTAAAATATTTTATTGAGATAGGATTAACATGTAAAAATGTATAGATTTAAAACTGTGGCAGTTTGAATGAGAAGGATTACCCACAGGCTCTCATATTTGAATGCTTGGTCCCTAGATGGTGGTACTTTAGGGTGGAATTTATGGAAGCTTTAGGAGTTGGAGCATTGCAGGAGGAAGCATCCCTTTGTGCTAGGGACAGGTTGGGAGAGCTTGCACCATTACCCACTTCCAGTTTGCTTTCTCTGCTATGTGTTAAATTTGAAGATATGATTCCTCATCTTCCTGCTCTGGTTATGGTCATGCTGCCCATGCCATTATGGACTCTTGCTCTGGAACCATAAGTTACAATAAACTCCTTTTCTATTGTTTTTAGTTATAGTATTTTATCACAGGAACAGAAAAGTAACTAATGTAACAATCATTACATCACACATATACACATAATAACTACTACTAATAATAATAATTCATGACCTCTAAAAATTTCTATTTCAACATACATTTTTTTGTAGAATAAAGAAAAGAATCCTGCATAATGAAGCTTGTGAGGTGCTCTGTTTTGTTTTTTAGGCATATATTTACTTATTCCCTTATGGTTTTAACATTCTTATTTGTATTTATTTAAATAAAAATGCATATATTATATATGAGTACTTTGAAATATGTGCATATTGTACAATGGCTAAGTTGAACTGATTAACATTGACTGTGCTTCACATATTTACAATTTTATGGTAAGAACACTTTACTCTTAGTAATTTTTGACAACACAATGAATGGTTATTAAGTGTATGCATGCTGCTGTATAGTAGGTCTTTTGAACCTACTGCTTCTATTAACATGGAATATTGTATTCTTTATCAACATCCCCCCAATGACTTCCCTCCCCAAATATCTGAAGATAGCATCCCCCCATGACTTCCCATCCCCAATTCTTGATAGCCAAATAATCCCACCACATCCTTCCACCTCCATTCCTAGTAACCAACATCTCTACAACGGCCTGCCATTCCCAAACCTGGTAACCAGCAAACCCACCTCCTTCCTCTAGTCTCCAATTAGCGGCATCTCCACTATCACCCTCTATCCCCAGTCCTTGGTAAGAAGCAACCCCAAATGCCCTTCTCAACACAAATCATTTAGGACTTAAATGTGTCTTCCTGTGCCTGGCTTAATTCACTAAACTTAATGTTACTCAGATTCAGCTGTGTTGTGGGAAATGACAATGTCAGGATTTCCTCTTCTCTTTTTCTGTTCTTCCTTCCTTCCTTCCTTCCTTCCTTCCTTCCTTCCTTCCTTTCTTCCTTCCTTCTTTTCTTCCTCTCTTTCTTTTCTCTTATCTCTCCCTCTTTGACTTAAAATGTAGGCAAGGCCTCATGTGTTGATGAAAAATGACTCCTAACTCCTGGTCATCTTCCTTAAACCCCAGATTAAAGGCATAGACCATTGTGCCAAGAATTGGATTTTCTTCATTTTAAAGGACAAAGTGTGTGTGTGTGTGTGTGTGTGTGTGTGTGTGAGAGAGAGAGAGAGAGAGAGAGAGAGAGAGAGAGAGAGAGAGAGAGAGAGAGAGAGAGAGAGAGAGAGATACAGAGTAAATGTAAATGTCAGGCTGTTTTGTAACAGTTTAATTTTCTTCTATCTGTCATTTTCTGCACTCTGTGGGGGCAGAAATTGGGGAAATCAATCACAACCTAAGTTCTTACAATTAGAGATCACACGGAAAGTTACCAAGCTTTACATCTTCTTCATATAATTGATGAGGGCATTCTCAGTGCTCTTAAGTCTATGTGCTAAGCATAATGTAATGCAAATGCTTGACCAGATGAATTTGTAAGGGTGATATCCATTTTTCAAAATTAAACAGCTGACACTTTGTAGGCCCAAGGGCTCTGGTACTGTATGTATTATTGATTAAAGTGATATTTTAAAATTACTATAGTGCAAAAGAGCTCATTAAAATGGAAAACTATATTTTTTGTTGTTTTTAATAGTTTAAAATTCAACTACTAACAGTACAAATGTTTGAATAAATCAGTGGAATATTTGTATTGAAATTCAAAGGTCCTCAAATGAGATTTTGTTTCATAGAATACAGTCTTGAGAAAGCTTTCAGATTACATAGATCAATAAACAGCAAAGCAAACATTGGCCAGTGAATCTTTGGCATTTTCTATCCGTAAAGAATAAGTAAAATTGGGGTTGGAGATTTAGGTCAGTGGTAGAGCGCTTGCCTAGCAAGCACAAGGCCCTGGGTTCAGTCCTCAGCTCTGGATAAAAAAAAAAAGAATGAGTAAAATTGTAGAACCATCACTATAGTCTTTTCCTCTCTAGAGATGTTACAGAGCTCCAAACACAGCTCAGACCCATTCAACATGTTGAAAACTTGAATTTGTGGAACATTGTTTCCTGGGTTCATGTCAATCCAGGATGGATTCTGGTAATAATTTCTGATGATCAGCACATCCAAATACCCAGATCCCATTGTGGGTCATTTAGAGCATTTATGACATGTATCATTTGCAATGACAGAGTTTTATTTCAAACCAACTGCCTATTCATATTCTCTGTCATCGTTGTAGTAAGGATTTAATTTAACAAAGGCAAGTAGTCCCACTGCCAACACCAGAGGCAGAAAACTCGGGGTGACGACAAGAATATACCTGGACAATATTAAAATAAACTGTGATTAGAAAGCATTAAAAACCATAAACAGTCTCTCAAAAGTGGGTAGATTACATAGTGTAAGAAAAACTCATTTACACTAAGGAAAATATAATATTGCATTCATGGTTGAGCAAATCTCTTATGTAGGGAAAGAAATATGAATAATATTATAGTGAGCATACCATGATATTACAGGGAGATGTTTTAAATATTATTGAATATGATTTCCCCATTATTAGCTTTACTCTAAGCAAATATTACTGATTATTTAAATAAATGTATAAGCCAATTCAAATTCTCTTTCTCTCTCAAAGATGTTGTAATTTCCAAATATGCTTATGGCTCAATCTGTCATATTAGTAATTCATACACTTTGAACATGTACCCAATAGAGTCAATGCAGACGTCATGTAAATGACTTTATGTAAATAACAACCTTTACAGTATTTAAAATTTATTTGTTAAATTACATATGTATAATTTAAATTTGTTAAGTTACATCTATGTTGTGTGGGTGTGTTTATGGGTATGTGCTCATGAATGCTGGTGCAGACATGAGCACTGGGGCCTGTGGAAGAGAATTGTTCTTCAAACCACTGAGGTCTATTGCCCCGTGATAGGATTTTGTTTGTTTTTAGTGGAACTAAATACAATTCTACGAATTTGGTATTGATGATATTACCTGTTTCCTAACACAACATTATGTTGTAACATAGTTTTACTATGATAAGATATAATTACTGTGTTCAAGATCAAAGACTGAAACACTTCCATGTTAGTTACCTGCATGAACTCAGTGGATGGGAAAGTAGGAACCACCAAATAAAGCATAAAGAAAAAAAAGTGATTAGAAGTCTTTTTTAAAAAATTGTCAACTTTGAGTAACCTTTTACGATTTGGGGTCCAATTTTCATCCCTTCAAGCAGTTGTAGGCTCACTGTTCCAACTACACAGATGCTAAATAGTGACTCTTCATGCACATGCTGGTAAACATAGGGCTGGATTTACAGGAACACTAGGCATAGCACCACGACCCCATTACATCCCTTGATGAATTCACTCTATGATCTCAACTCATTAGTCCCCCAAATAGAATTTGTAGTGACAAAAGGGAGTACTGAGAAGGAAATACTTCTCAGTCAAGCAAGCACTGAGCCGAGAACAAGCTTGGAAGTTATCAAAACAAAGCTTCACAAGTTTGGAATAAATTAGCTTGCTTGGGCAAAAACTGAATAATGTGTCTATGTTTTGTCAGTGCCTAAACATAATCTCTTCGCCTCAGGCTCTTTCTAGACCTAAAATCTCATGCTGTCATTGTTATCTGCTACCACACTGCTTTAAATGGAAAGTGTCACTGCTTCAGGTGACATGGTTTCAATAAGGGAAATTGCCCAAGGAAGGATGCAGGTGTATCTGCCATTCAAAAGCCTAGGAGGTACGTTCTTCATTTGGAAAAAAAAAATCATTTAAACAATGAGAACTAATTATCACATTAATTTATCGTCAACACAAGGAAGTACCAGCAGGCAGATACATCAACATTTGTGTAAACTACCAAGCAAGCAGAATAAAAAGGAATTGGTTGAGTCACTTTCTGGTTCTACACAACTTCTGCTAGCACCACATTTTAAGCTCTATTTTGTAGCTTCAATATAACTACACAACAGCCTGTGCCATACATTTCTATCAGGCTTCCTTTGTCTGATCTTATCCCTATAGACTATTTTGATTTAGCCATTATGTGGGAGAATGACTCTAGGGTCAGTCTCATGAACCCTCCCTCCTCTGCTGGGATCAAGGTTTTGAAACTACCTTTCCTTATGATGGAATACTGGGTCTGGTAATTATAGATTCTGGAAAACCTGATGGGAGATAAATGCATGATCTTATGATATTGTATTATAATATGAGCTGTTCTATCTATTCTAGTGGTATTGCCTTTATGAAATGGGTGGCTATGTGAGGGAAGCCCATATAGCAGGGAATATCAGGTATTGTTTGGGAATTATGAGTTTGCTTCTAAGCTGAACACAGGCAATAAAATCTTAGGATTTCTTTACTCATCACAGCAATAAGTCAAGACCCTGAATCGTGCAACTTGAAGAAACTGAATTATACAACCAAGCACATGAGTTTCAAATTGGGTCTATTTAATCTGAGTTTTCATGTTAAGAACAGTCTTGACTGAGATGTTGATCAGTTTATCAGTATTTGTCTAGATTGCCTGAAGCCTAGAGTTCAAAAACAGTCTTGCGGATATAGGTCAGTGGTGCTCTACTTGCTTAGCAGGGACAAGACCCTCCTTTCAGTATGCAGACACACACACACACACACACACACACACACACACACACACACACACAAACACACACACACACACACACGCACACACACACGTGCACACACACTTGTATATGTATATGCATATGCATATGCACACACACGTGCACACACACTTGTATATGTATATGTATATTATATGTATATGTATATGTATATGTATATGTATATGTATATGTATATGTATATGTATAATGTTTTTCCAGGAATGGTGGAGCACATATACTGCAATCAGAGTAGAGGCAATCATTCTGACAGAATCTAGAATCAACTGAGTTGGGCTTCTGAGTATACTGTGGGGATTGCTTTGATTGCATTAATTGGGGTGGGGAGACCTGCTCATTGTGAGTGGTGCCATTCTCTGGCTGGAAACCTAGACTTTCTAAGTAGAGAACATGAGCAAAAGAGCAGCATGTATTCATTGATCTATGCTTCCTGATTGTGAATGCAATGTAACCAGCTTGAAGCTCTTCACCCTGACTTCCCCTGACACACCTGACTTTATCCGTACATAGTGAGTTAGATTTAGCTGTTTCTCCATTAAATTGGCTTTGTCAGGGTGTTTTATTACAGCAACAGGAAAAGAAACTAATGCAGTTATAAAATCACAACCAAGATAATGACATTAATAAAATTCACCCACTCAAATTTGTTCAGCTTAGTTGCAGTCATGTGTGTGCATATGTGTGTCTTTCTAAGTTCTATATCACAGATGTGACAACACTTACAGATATATCTGACATGGGACCCAGAGTTTAAGGTCATTCTCCACTCCCAGGATTTCAAGGCCCAATGTCAAAACCAACCAAACGATAGAAATGTAGTCAAACGAACATGTAGTCTTGCATGATCTTGAGCAAAGGAGAGGGTTAGGCTTTGCCTGTATTTCTGACCTATTTACACCAAAATGAAAATGTATGTTGCTTTAAGCTGAAAAATTGAGGGTAATTATTATATAGTGACAGGACACCAGGACAAAGTATATCAAGATAAGTCAGTATAACCTTTGGCTAATAGGATTACTATTTGCCTATTGCTCAAACTCTATGTTTTTCTTCAAAAGTTCCCTCCACTCAGGTAATTGTCTATAAATTCCAATTCAGCACTTAACTCCTGAAATGTCAGTTGGTTATTTTTATCTCTCTATCCCTACCAACTGCCATTTCCATGGGTTAGGCCCTCATCATTTCACATCAGGAAAAATTGCTGAAATTCGTTTCTAGAACATTTTGCATACCATTCTTGAAAAGTTGGCATTAAGAAAATTGTTTCAAGGAGACAACCTTAAGAAAATACAAAACAGGGAAAGATTCATTGTCTTTGAAATTTCCTGTTTTTTGATTTACTTATTCCACTCCATCTGTCACATTTCTCCAGCTGCAGCTCCATTTTTTGGCCTTCACATCCCTTCTTCATTTTTCACTCTGGAAAGGAAGCTTTCTGATGCTCCATAGACCTTCACAGCCTCATAACAACTCTTTTCCAAAGGCTAATCAATCTTTTTTTTTTTTTTTTTTTTTTGGTTTTTCGAGACAGGGTTTCTCTGTGTAGCTTTGCGCCTTTCCTGGAGCTCACTTGGTAGCCCAGGCTGGCCTCGAACTCACAGAGATCCGCCTGACTCTGCCTCCCGAGTGCTGGGATTAAAGGCGTGCGCCACTACCGCCCGGCTAAGGCTAATCAATCTTAATGGCCGAGTCATAGTTACTTTTTAAAAGAGGCACCACACACACACAGGCACTCTACTATCATAAAGTGATTTCCCACACCCCTTCTTCTTACACATACTAAATTTTCTCTAGCTAACTCTAAGTCACTGATTGTGCAAAAGACATGAGACACAAGGAAGTTACTGTCACATCTACAATTCCATGACAGCCACCAAGTTTATTATGATTTGTTTCCTTATTTTGCCTTTGTAGTATTATTTACATTAAATTTACTTATTTACTTCCTTACTTATATATTTAGTATAGGTATGGATGTCTTACTTGCATGTATGTCTATGTAACACATGCATGTTTGGTGCCTGAGGTCAGAAGAAGACATCAAATCCTCTGGAACTGGATATACAATCAAGTTTTGAGCTATACCATGTGGATGATGAGAACTGAACATGGGTCCTTTAAATGAACAGCATTTGCTCAAAACCACCAAGCCATCTCTTTAATCCTAAGTGTCTTCCTTTTTTTAAAATATGGTATTTAAAACATATCTGATTAGCTAGACCATTATTGTCGTTAAAGTAGAAACAGAAATTTTAGTATCTATAATAGTTATAAAGAGAATTGATGGTAAATAGTGCTTTGGAATAAGAACCCAGTGTGAGGGTAGTGACATCTGCTACACCCTAACTCATACTTTGTTACCCTACAGCCTCAGTGGGCACACCTTGCCTTAATTAGTTGTTTTGATAATGATAATTCTTGAAAGATAGAGTAATATAAAATTAATTGTTTCAGTTTGCAAATAAAATAGTCCCTATATTCCAAACTCTTGGTCCTGAGCTAATGGTAATTCTGGAGGCTGTAGACTCTCCAGCAGGTTGCAGCTATCTAGGACTACATCAGTTGGGCAAGTCAATGAGTATGCTGGCTCTGGCTCCATTCTGTCATATTCTCTACTTCCTTCCTGCTACAATGTGACAGCCACCTCATGTTCCTGCTAAGTCTCTCCTGCCCCGAAACTTCAGTAGCATGATGAACCTAAATCCTTTAGAAATGTAAGACAAAGTGTATCTTCCCTCCTCTAAGTTGTTTGTGCCAGACATTTTGTCAAAGACACAAAAAAGTAACTAAACCATTAACAAGTCAATGACTTTAATGAACATATAGTTCATAGTCATCTCATTAAGTACCTGAAATTTTGTTTTAGTTCTCATGCATCAATGCCTGGGTAGCTTTCCAAAATTATTTACTTTAGCTATGGCTACAGAATCCAAATATTAACTTGTATTATGGTTACATTTTACATGGGCTTTATATTTGTATGTTTTTTAGCTTTGATATTCCCTATGTTGTAAGCATCTAAATGGTGGAAATATAGTATATGTATAAATATGTGTGTGTGTGTGTGTGTGTGTGTGTGTGTGTGTGCAAGAATATTTAAATATCTAAAAGTTGCAACCATTTCACAGTAAACTGATTATGTAAATTAGTCCATTCATTTGAAGGTTTTTTGTTTGTTTGTTTGTTTTGCTGTTGTTCATTGAACTCCTTTCCTTAACCACATGATTATTAGGTGTTTAGGAGGCTTTAAATAGTTATCAACATGGCTATCCAGTTATATCAGTAGACTATGTCAGTGATAATGATGCTACCACATGTTTAATGTGAAATGGGAGTGTCCAAAAACTTTCTCTTAAGTTAGCCTGGTAGCAACCCATCCACGCATTAACATCAGATTCAAATGAGTCTTTAGAGAAAACTGGCCATTTAAAACTCATTCAAGAGAATCTAATATCAACAGTCTTTTTCTAAACTTGGGCAAATGAAACTGCAGCTTGTCAAGGCTCATAAGATGGTAGGTAAAATTATTCCTTTGTTACGAATGTAATATTTTCATTTATAATATGCCTTTTATACTTCAGGTTAAGATATCATTAAATGTCTTCTCCATTTGTTGGCAATAGAATTTCTACCTTGAAGAACTACAGAAATCATACAGTCTGTTCACACAAAATCAAGCATTCATAGGCCATCAAAAAGTGATACCCAGCTTACTCTTTCCAACAAATAGTAAACTATGTATTTTGACATCCATATCACTACCACGCTTGCATGTCAGCAGGCTATACTCATTAAAGTATTAGTTCAGATGACTTGGAGCTATACTTCCGCAGAGCAGTTGCAATCATGCCTACAAAGCTGCCACTGCCTGCTCAGATCTTCACAACTCTGAGTTATAGAATGCTACTGTTCCAGTTTGCAAATGAAGAAGCTCAAGCACAGCCAGGTAAGGAACATGGCTCAACATTGTACAGCTGATCAAAGCAGAACTACATATTCAGGTGGTCCATTTTTAGAAGCCAGCCTCTCAACTATCATTTGCTGACTAGAACTTGTTGAGGACTTAAGGATGAAGGATGGAAAGGCAATGATGGCAAAGGTCTCACATAGGACAATAATTAGTTAAGACTCTTATTTTCTAAATGGAGTATATGAATACCACTGTGTCCCATGAATGAGAGGAAATGGCTTCCTTTCATGTGTTTCATGGTTCTAGTCTCTTCTTCTTAACACAGTTTATGAAACTGTAAGTGAAAAGTACCCATTAAATTGCCAGTACATTTTGTCAGCTCCAAATTCTGATGCAGAAAATTAAGCATTCCTATAAAAGGACAGAAGAAGACATTTCAGATTTGTTGCAATTGCCTTCATAGGGAACAGAGCTATTTATAGCCAGAAGGCATAGTTGCAGGTAAGCCCCACTCTAAACAATGTCATTGGGTTTCTGAAAAACTTTGCTATAGTCATTACAGTTTTACCTTACTAAGCAATAAATATATATAAAAAATTCATTTCCTTAAATGTCCAAGGGAATTCATAAATTAATACATACCTCTTGTCAAATGTTTAGATGCTTACATACAATGTGTGCAAGGAGAAGAGGAAGGTACTCTTGTATTCTTGATAGAAATGTGTATTTGCATAACCTCTTACCAGGATTGCTTTTCAATAGTCTCTGACCTTTAAAAAGGTTATCAGAAGCAATTTCATTCAGAAAATATATTTAAAAAACATGAACATACATGCATTGATAAGTAGGTAGCAGATAGATGGCAATCAATCAATCAAATGATGAAAAGATACACATTTTCAATGGTTTTTAGTAGTAAATTTTGGAAAAAGAGTGTATATGCCTATCAATAAGTGTGCACTTAAGCAGATTACAAGGTTCACATAAAGTGAAACACTATTAGCTGTCAGTGTTGCTGAATGAATGCAGAAAATTGTCATAACAATATATAAAGCAAGCTGGGCGGTGATGGCGCACGCCTTTAATCCCAGCACTCAGGAGGCAGAGCCAGGCGAATCTCTGTGAGTTCGAGGCCAGCCTGGACTACCAAGTGAGTTCCAGGAAAAGGCGCAAAGCTACAAAGAGAAACTCTGTCTCGAAAAACCAATATATATATATATATATATATATATATATATATATATATATATATAGTGTTTAAATAACTTATTTAAAAAAATTTCTGGATTAATAATTTTGACATTAAAATACACTTCAGAGGGATTTCCTTATTTTTCAATTAAAATATAGATACAAAAGCATAATTTTTATTTATAATGGGGTTCTTTTGTGTGATATGTATGTCATTGATGGATGAAGTGCCTGAACCACTTGAATGAAGTACTATGAAACACATTAGGCTTTTTTTGCTCCATCCTGTTTTCAGTACAATATTCATATTTTGATACCTAAAATCACTTAGTATGTTGGAACTGGATTTTCTTATATTCCTTCCTTTATATTAATCAGTGTACATAACAGAAGCTATTGGCTTCCTTTGGATGTCAGCCTCTTCTTTACTCATTACTCATTTTCAAATCTATTGTAAGACAATAATAATATTTTCTATCTGTGTGTTCCCAGTGAATTATTAAAAGAGTTGTTCGACACCAAATAATCTGTAGCAAGAAGTCAAAATACGTTCCATTCTTCACTCACTAGGTCTGAGTGCATGGTTTAGTATTTTTTTTTTTTTGTTGTTGTTTTCTTTTTCCAGGTTGTTCTAAGTGGCAGTAATGGAAAGGCAGACAATGGCACTATTGCTCTATGTTTCTCTTATGCTACGAGGATTTTTCTGAAGTCAAAAAATACTCTTTTCTGTTCTAAACCTACAGATAGCATCCAGAATTAAAATTTCCCAATATACTTCACATGGACTTAGTCTTTTTTTCTAAAGAGTGAATGAATCACTAATTGAATTTATTTCCAAGCATCTCATAAAGATAAAAAAACCCACAGTGATTCCAACTATAGCCTCTTCTCATAAAGTTTGCATTCTGATAGAAGAATAAATCAAATCAACAAAGACTCATAATATTAGGATAGGAGAATTAAGAGCCCATATATAGGCATAGCTGCTTCATCTTACTTCAAGCTCAGGCTAGGGAATTTTATTGCAAGCAAGTGCCATTGAAAGGCACTATATAAGTAATATGAAGCTAAATAATTTTAATGTCAAACCTAAAATCTCTTTAGTTAATTAAATGTCTGATTTCACTGAAAAGGAGTTAATACAAGATAAAGATGACTGGGTTTGGCCTATTCATGAAAATGGTGCTGTAATCTGAGTTCTTATTTCTTAGCTATAGACTGTGCTCTTAATTCCTGTAACTGTGTCTTAGAGCTTGAGTTTTTGTTTTTTGTGTTTTTTTTTTTTTCAGGAAAATCCTAGGAGTAATCCATAGTCTTTATGGAATGTCACATAGTTTCAAAATCTTATGAACGTAATGTTATTTCTGTCTATTCAAGTCACCTTTCATTTCTGGGTTGATTAGGAGGCCACGTGAACTCACAAGGCAACTAGTGTGGAAATTCAATTTAAAACCAGAGACCATGATGTAAGATCCCCAACTCTGCTCTCATTTCCTCTTCATGGAGCTCTGTCTAGACCTGTTTCCTGCTTATTCACTTTATCACAACACTCATTTTTTTCTGCTCTCTACATCTTCCTTTCATGAGTTATTTTTGTTGGTGAGGTTAACTACTGAAAGCAGAATTTCACTTTACAAATTAAATGCCTATATATAAAAGTTGTTTTTTAACCAAGTATTTAGAATTTTCTTTCAAACTGTGTTGTGAAGAATACTAGGGTTTAGAGAAGTTATTAAACACCCAGAAACAACTCTGTCGAAGATATAATCACCTTTGTATCCAGAAGTTGAGTTGTCTATTTATAAAAGCAAAATTGATATCTGAAAAAAACTCCATAAAAAAAATCATTTGCCCTGCCTGTATTAAAAGAAATACAAATAAGGACCACTGAAGAAGACAGCTGATGGAGGATGTGTCACAGAATCACATCACATCCCACCTCAGCTCTTGATATTCGCCTTGTTCAATAGAACCCACATTGTCAAGCAAACTGTAGAAAGCCAGAAAGTTTTTAATATTCAGGGCATTTCCTATAGTTGTAATATTTTATGATCCTCCAGATTTTAGGTAAAATGTTACCTTCACAAAGAAGCACACACCTTTTTCTTTTGACTATTTCAAAATTTGTCTTCAACAGATTGAACAAGGGATACTCCAAATTTCAATATAAATTCTGTCACAGTCAGTTTAAGTTTTATTGATAGGATCATGGCTAAAGATAACTGATGATTGATGAGATATGTGAAAGAGTCTCCATGTATACATTAGTCAGATCCATAAATAACTGTAAGCAAATGAAGACCATTTTGGATGACCTATTGCTTTCTTTGTCAGTTTGGAAGGTTAGATTACTTTGACTAGGTTTGCAACAACTGAAACATGTTGGCTCAGCTTTCTAGCCTGCAGCCATTGAGGGGTATAGAGTTTTATTAGTAACTTGGTATTATGGCCTATTTTCTTTGTGTAAATGTGTGTGTGTGTGTGTGTGTGTGAGAGAGAGAGAGAGAGAGAGAGAGTGTGTGTGTTTGTGAGTCTACATGTGTCTCTATGTGTGAGTCTGATTGTATATGTGTCTGTGAGTGTCTGTGTGTGTGCATGTGTGTTCGTGTGTGTGTGTGTGTGTGTGTGTGTGTGTGTATGTGTGTGTGTGGAGACTCATGTCTACCACAATTTGTGTATGGCAGTCATAGGATGACTTGCAGGGGTCAGCTCTCTCCTTCCAGTGTGTGGTTTCCAGGGATCGGATTCAGTTGGTCGGGATTAGTTTGTTACAAGTGACTTAATCTGCTGAACCATCTCCCCAACCCAGAATATTTTATTTCTTAAATTATTCATTCTTTAATTTTTAATATACTTATATTTTTACTTCTCCAGTTTTGGTAAGAGACTCACCAATTTTTAGATAGTGTGGAATAACATTTTTTAACAGTTTTTACTCATTAATTTTCTCTATTGAGTTCTCATTTTCAGGTGCATTGATTTCCATTCTTTCGGGTTTCTTATTTCATATTTAAATTACTTAATTTTTCTAATCTTCCAACTTGTAAATTTAGATTATTTGCTTTAAGTTTTTCTTTTTACTGTAACATACACTCAATCCTATACATTTTTCTCAAAACAATATATTTGATTCAATTGTCAGGCTTCGTTCAAGTAGCTCATCATGTGCTTTGGTCAAGTCTCTAGAGTCTCCTCTGCCCTGTAAAATGCAGAGAGTAACAGAATGTGGAATGAAAGAGCCAGAGGACCAGGACATCTCTTGTGAGGATTCTGTCCTCTGCATAAGACAGGGAAACTGCACCCACAAAATCTCAACAATATGGCTGCCTAAACGAGGCCCGGACAATGACAGCACCAGGTGACATGCCATCATGGATGTGGTAAACTTCATAAGGCCCCACCACTGAATGAAGATCTCTTGGCAACTGATAAGTTCTTAGAGGGGAAGAATCAGTTTTTCCCAAAAATGAGCCACCTGATAGATTATCTAATCCCAAATGGTCAGCCTTAAAAGTATTTATATACAGTCAGCCCTAAATAGATCCAACAAGCGATATTTATCTGTAACAACAGTAAAGAAAAAAGATTAAATAAATTTAAATAAAATAAGCCATGAATTTGGGAAGAAATATGTATTACATGGGAGGAACGTGATGGGAGAAGAAAGCATGTGCAAACAGTACTTTTCCTGTGGTTCACTTATAATTTAACTCTGAGTCTAAAAACATAAATTTCATATTGTTTTTTGGAATTAGGTTAGATATGTTTTATGGCCCATAATGTGTTCTGTTTTGGTGAATGCTTCATATCATCAGCCCAGAAAGCATGTCATGGGATGGAGTAGTTGTTGGCTGTAAATTATAATCAATTAACTGGCAGTACTTCAGAGCTCAGCTATGTTTCTGTTCATTTTCTGTCTATCACTGAAGGAAAGGTATTGAGTCTTTAAGAGAATTTGTTCTCTTTTTAAAAACATTTTCTATTTCAGCTTTGGCTATGTCACTGGCTGCCTTAGACCTAGCAGAATGTATTTACTAATCTAAAGTTACTCTCTAATATCACTTTGCAGACACTATACTATATTAAAAACAGTATCTATAATCATCTTTTCTTATGCCATTTATATAATTCAGCTTTTTGATACACAGCCCATAGTCAGCAGATTTTTTAGATGATTATGAATAAACTCTGAACTAGTAAATCAGTAAAAATAACTGAGAGTTTTTTTTTTATTACTTCCATTGTTTTCTTTGCTAGTATTCTCTTTTTATGTTTAGGAGAATTATGACTTATTTCAAATAAATATCGTATAAAACATGTTTATAGGCCATATGATTTTCAGTTTTTACTCTTCTTCTGAAATGTCCTTGCCTGGGAAAGTCTTTGCTTCTTCATGTTTTTAAGTGTTGGGAGTCACACATACTTCATACATGATAGCAAGTACTCTACGTCGCGCTGTACTTCCAGCCTTTCCACTCTTTTGAAAGACAACTTCACAGGATGTGGAATGTTTTGCTAGTGTGTTTCATTTTCTCCTATAATTTCAATATTTTATCCTAGTCTCTTTCATGCTTATAAGGGTCAATTTTATTTCTCATGAAGCAAATTGTCTTTCCCGCAGTATCTTTCAAGATTTGATGTCTTGTGCTACAGTGTGAATACAGTCTTTTCAGCTGTAGGTTTGGGTTCTTACACTAGTGGTACTTCTGTTTGTTTCATTTTTTTCACAATAAATTCACCTTTAATAATGTGGTACTCTCTGCAGTTCCTGGGTCTATGATTATGTTTCTGACACTGATTTGGAGGAAAATCTATCATTCTTGCATTCTATGGACTTTTCCTCTTTTCCTTTTCCTTCCAGTAATCAAAAAATGAACATTTAACACCATTTGTGATTGTCCCACAGTTCTGAAATACCAGAGTCTGATCACTTTAGTCTTTTCCTATTTGGAAATTTCCATCATCAGATCCACTGCTGTCCTTAATTTTCAGACATAACCAATGTATAAAAGAATTCATGCCCGGTGGTGGTTGTGCACACCTTTTATCCCAGCACTTGGGAGGCAGAGGCAGGAGGACCTCTGTGAGTTTGAGGCCAGCCTGGTCTCCAAAGTGAGTTCCAGGAAAGGCACGAAGCTACACAGAAACCCTGTCTCAACCACCCCCCAAAAAGAAAAAGATTTCATTATAACCATTATTTTATAGCACTTCTTTTTTTTCTTTCATAACTTTGTTGTTCAGTAAAATTTCCATTTCTGACTTACTTCACATCTACTTACAAATTATCTATTTTTTAAAGCATTCAACATATTAATTGCAGTTTACAGAGAAATATCCTGGTCTGAGAATTCTAAATTGTTGTCATGTGACTCAGGCATTGATGTTTACAGTTTCTTCAATATTCTTCCATATTAGTTAGCTAGGTAACTTTTTGTTCAAAATTAGACGTGGTGTAGTAGGAACAACAAATGCCATCAGATTAGCTATATTAAAGTGAATGTAATGTATGGGGAAGAGAACCACAATTATATGATACAGTCCTAAAATCTCAGTGTTTTAGTGCTCTTGTTTGCCAGTGCTGTGGGCTCAACAAATTTCACAGTCTCCTCTTTGGTGGTGCAGAATGGCTCCAGAGCCTCAACTTGCTAATTTATGTTCCTAACACAGAAGGCTAGAGGAAGGTAGGAGTTGGGTATTGCTTTCTCTTGAACAGTCTGACAAATCCTCACAGTAAGTTATGCTCTGATAAAAAGGATTTCTTTTAAGTGTAGATCTTGTCTATAAGGACAGAATGTTCTGGTGTATTTAAAGATGGGTAATGTTCCACTCTTCCTACCTAAAAAGGGAAATGACTTTTCATTGAACATCAATGAGAGAACCTAATAGAGGTTATATAAATAAAAGGAGGTGGATGGTCCTGAAGGCTCCACTGTAAGACCCTGCTGAAATTCCAACCCTTAGGTTTTATACTGGATCTCACTAAACCTCCAGCCCTTTTTTAACTTCCAGTTACATTTTCCTATCAGAGACTGGGTCTAAAACTTCATGCTTATGGGTTTCTGCTTTAGTAAGCTGTGGTTCTCTGTAATCCCATTTGTATAGCTTCCTGTGTGACTTCAGTTCTCTGTCAGATCTAGACAGAATTGTTGAACAGATTCTGGTTGGTTCATGATTTTGCCTATTAGGAAGTAGCAACAACATCCAGGATCCTTATTTGCTGCATTAAAAATGACACTTTGCCTTTTCTTGGGCAGTAAATATCACATGCAAATGCCTGTGCACACCAGAATGAGAGAATGGGAAGGAGTTGGGTACCACCAGGGAAATGAACTTTACTAAGAAGGATCTCTTTGAAGATGGGCCATTTCTTCTTATACTTGTACAGTGTCAGTCAGTACTTTTTCCAATGTCTAGTCTGCTTTTAATAAGGATAGTTTCATCCTGTTTCTAAAAGTATAAAATCACTTGTGGGCACATATTAAAAAAAAAAAGGACAAAGAGACAGAGACAGATACACATGAGTGTAAAAACACACATATACACACAGAGGGTCATGGATGTTTTAATGACTATATAAACAGCAAAGACTTTACAGCAGTTCTGCTTTTTAATAGATAATGTTCTAGGCACATTTCTAAATTCAATGATGGTTTAAAAAGTAACTTTATCTGGATGATACTAGCCTTTATATTTAGAGACAAAGGTACCAAATATAATATTCGAAAGTAATTAATGTTACCTAGGAATATCTATTTTAGCTTCTAAAGGAAAAAAATGTCAACCTGAAAAACTAAGCTATAAAATTTATTTTTAAAATCAACAATGATGAACTTTTACTGAGTCAGTTTCTGGGGTTTTAGAACTGAATGCGTTTTTTGTCTTTGTGACATGCATAGCATACTGCTCTCCCTCCACACCCACAAATCAGCATTTGATGAGAAAATTTTATTTAAAAAGGTGTTCTCCAAAGTGACTATGTATTAATCCACTAACCTAGAAGGGTCCTCACTGGCATGGAGGATATTTATGAGAATAAAAATACATGTCTAGGAAGCAAAGCATCTAATTCAGACTTCAAAGTTTCCCCCAGATAAGTGTCTCCCCACTGACCATCAGATAAATTTCTGAATTCCTCTGGTTTTGCCAAACTCCTTCTCATTCTCCATCTTCTCACATGGGTGTACTCATTCTGGAGAGCTTTCCAGGTTAATTCATATATTCTCTTTCCATGCCATTTTCTACAGCAAGGATTTTAAAATAAAAATAACCCTTCAGGTGCACAGAGTTTGAAAACAGAGCCATAGTGATAACTGGTCCATTTTTTTTTTTGTATTGTACAATCTGTTTCAAATTCTCAAGGGTGGTGATGAGTTCTGCTCAACTGTCTTTTAATGATCCCGTCTTCCCACTGTCAGGCTTCCCAATCATTATGCGCTGTCTGGTCTGTTTGGAGGTCTGAGGGAGGAACGAGTACCTCGGGGGGCTATAGCTGTTTGTATTTCCAGGGTGGTGGAGGACAAGGGAAAGAAGTATAATGAAAACCAACTGTTCTGAAAATTACAGAAGGCAGCAAGTGTGCTGTATCTATCACCCCATGCAGACACAGTTATAACACATGCATTTTTAAAGTGGGATACTGTCAGAATATGACTCAATAAGAAATGCTGCAACAGGAATTGTATTTCAGTCACTCACTATTCAGTAGAATAGAATAAATGGAAACAAGAAAGCAAGAAGGAAAATCCATGAAAATGTTCTCATTGTATTTTTAATGTTCTGCATTTCAAGTAAACAAAAGTCACATCTCCATATCAACAAAAGGGGACTTGGAATGAAGTAAGGATTGGCAGAAATAATGTTGCACAGGGAGAAGAATAACCATTCTCTAAGACAATGTACCATGGAAGTATAAGATTTAAAGGTTTATGGCATAGGCATTAGTGGAGAAAAATACAAAAAGTTATATTTAATATATTGTAGTGCACAGAAAGCATATAAAATATGAATATTCACAAAAGAAAAATAAGCTTGCCTATTCAACACACCTCCTACATAAAATGATTCTGGAATTCACAAGAAAACCTTTTTCTACCATGTCATGTTTTGTGAATTACAGTGTGATTCTAGTGGTGGCCTCATGTCTGTGATGAGTTTTATCTGTCTGCTTTAGCTTGCTTTTCTCTGAATATATGTACAGAGTGCCAGATCAGTTGAGTCTAGTCTATGTAAAATAATATGCTTGTGTTTGTTTGGGAAGAGAACATGAGGATCTTCCACCAATGATACAGGACTCCAGGTGAAAAAGAGTACATCAGTTTGTATATAAAAATGGGGAGTGTTGGTCTGGTCTGCTGTGCCTTCCTAACACACATACATTGTGTTCCTTTGCCTCAACTACCTTCCATGTCACATCACTAGGGGCACAGAATATAGAGGGACTGACTGTGGTGGTTTTAAGCTACTCCTATCTGACTGTATCTGTGTGTGTTTACATCACCATTACTTCAGATATGATCTATGGTATGTCATTTATGTTTTCCTATTCAGACACAAACAGAAAAGCAATGTCTCTCTAAAGAGATAACCATGACCACTATTCCATTACTCATTAAGTGATGGGGGAATGTCTTCTGTATGTTGAGAAAATACATTGCTCTGATTGGTTGATAAATAAAGCTGTTGGGCCAATGGTGAGGCAGAATAGGGTTAGGCAGGACATTCTAACCAGAGAGGAGGAAGGAGAAAGACAGAACAGAGGAGATGCCAGCCAGATGCCCAAGGAGCAACATGTAATGCGATGCACATAAAACCACAGAACAAGTAGCAAAACATAAGATTAATAGAAATGGGTTGATTTAAGATATAAGAGCTAGCTAGCAGGAAGCCTGCCATGGCCATAGTTTAAAAATAATATAAGCCTCTGTGTGTTTACTTGGGTCTGAGCTGCTGCAGGACTGGGTAGAACACAGGAAAACTTCCAACAACAATTAAGTAAAAGAAATGATTATCTACTGAACATAACCCTCCCTTCAGGCCATATATTCTCATGTCCTCAGTGTTTTCATACACAGCATTTGCTGGATGTTCAGTCAAAGCATGAAAATGCCTTGTATTCTCACTGACACAGGCCCCAGTGCTATCTTTCTTTCCTTGTCATCATTGCCTAATCAGTGTGGAATGACACCTATGTACATGGCAGATACATCATGTAAGGTGTTTCACATAATCTGGAGATGACTTGAAACGCAGGTAAAGATGTGGGTAATTTGAAATCCCTATACCTCTGCAATTAGGAGAAAAGTGTACTCAAGATTGTGGTATACCTGAGTATCTCAGGAGAGCCAGCTCTCCAGAGACAGTGAAGGACAACTACATAAAAAATTATTTTTCACAACCAAAGAAGTCAGTATCAACAGATAAGACACACTTGACCTAAATCAATTAGCAATGTCCAATACAATATCCTTTAAGTGGTCTTGTGTGAAATAAAAGGATACATTGCTTTTATTATACTACATGATAAGAACATTTATCTTCTATTCCTATTACTAGAATGAAAATGATTGGACCCCTGCACCAAGTTAAAATCTGTTCTAAATATTAACTAAACTAACAAAATATAGAGTTTGTGCATGATGCAGACCCATCATCCTAGCACTCTGGAGGCTGTTGTTCGAAATAAGTAAAATGTATTTAGCAATATATGCTATAGCTATTGATATTTACATTATAAAGCCAAACTTTTTCCAAAGAAACTTTATTAATAAAGAAACCCTCATCAGCTGATGAGAAGGCTCAACAAATAATTCTCCAGAAGTGATTAGAAAAGGCATTTTGAGATGCAGATCATAACCTTCCTATGGTCATATTTAAATGACATCTATTTCAGATCTCAGCTTAAATGCTGTGTCTCGAGAAGGAGATTCCATGACCCTTCCACTTCAGATTGAATCAGTTTTTGATTACAATTTCCAATTATATATTTATGTGAATTGATTAATATCTGCCTCCCTCATTAAATCAAAAGCTCCAAGAGAGGACTATTGAAATCACTAATATGCTTGCAAGGGAGTGTATAGAAAAGTGAGGGCAATAGCTATGTGTTGCATGAATTCATGAATGATCAAAGAGACTAATGTGTGAATATAGTAACTGCAATGCTGGAAAATGACCTGGAGAGAGCAGGTTATTGGAAAAGTTTGGTCTTTGTAGAAGTGACTTGCATATTAACCACAATACTGATAGTGTACTTTTAAAGACTCAACTCCCTTTTTGTGTGTAGTATTTCATTCTATTTTGAATTGAACTAATAACAAAATTAGCTAAGTCTATGACAGAATAGAGTAATTAATAAACATTTAAAGAAGCGTGTTGTTTAAAACTTGGGGGTGAAACATGAGTTTGGCTCACAGCCATGAAATTACCAACTGAATTAAGATAAACTACCAATTCTATTTGTGGTCAAGCTTCTGCAACTATGAAATTATAGTAGCACTATTTACTCAAGAATTTTGAGAATTTATAGGCCAAGCTTTAAACAGATAATTGACCCAGAGCTGAGTACATGAAAAGTACTTAATACTTGGCTCCATTATCCACATCACTATTCTCTTACTCTATGAAGCCCCACATTCACTCAACCTTAGAGTAAGCAGTGATTTCAAAGGAAACAATTACTCCACTTAAATACAAAGCCTAGAAGAATTCATGTTAAACAGGTGTAATGTCCTTAATGAATGGAGTTACAGTTGGGAGTTAGTTGGGGTTCCTGTTGGAGATGTAACTTCTATATTAATATCTAGACTTCTTCACAAACACTCTGATCATGTCATTAAAACTGTTAACCTTATTTTTCTCATCAGCAGATAAAGATAGTAACTATATGGTTAAGTCTTTAAGAGTTGGTATAGCCGGGCGGTGGTGGCGCACGCCTTTAATCCCAGCACTCGGGAGGCAGAGGCAGGCGGATCTCTGTGAGTTCGAGGCCAGCCTGGGCTACCAAGTGAGCTCTAGGAAAGGCGCAAAACTACGCAGAGAAACCCTGTCTCGAAAAACCAAAAAAAAAAAAAAAAAAAAAAAAGAGTTGGTATAATACTATGTACATTTATCAGAATAATAACAGTTCTTAGTTCTCTCTGAAAATCTATGACCTACGAGCTTTGGGCTATTGGCAATTCATGGCTGCTGGGAAGAGGGGGAATAGAATCAGTTTTGTTTGGGGATGTGGCACCTGAGAGAATGCCCATGCTCCACAAATACCCTATACTCATGCACATAATGGCAGCACTAAACAGACTCTAAATGGACTCTCTGGGCTCAAGACTGAGAGGAAGAGAGAGAGAGAGAGAGAGAGAGAGAGAGAGAGAGAGAGAGAGAGAGAGAGAGAGAGAAGCATGTGTTATGTAATGCAATTAATATTTTTGTGCTATTCATAGTTTTGACAAGTTTAAAAATCACTTGGACAAATTAACACAGACTTACTCCAAAACAAAACAATGTTGACTAGAGTGGTTCAAATTGTCCATAAATACTACAAATATATTCTACCTTGTGGTACAAATATGAATATCTGCCAGGCAAGTTACTCATGCAGAAGCTGTTTGGGATGAATGGGAGACACATAATGGTGTCAGGGAGCTCCAACAAATGCTTTGCCTTAGTTCTGTTTAATTAGGCTGTACATCCATCTCTGTCCTCTGCAGTTTTATAGTATAGACTTCTTAAAATGTGAGTGTCAGTCAGTAATTCTATCACACTCCAATGTGACTATGCAGGGAGTTGGGAAGAATCACCAGACTCCAGCTCAAGACTGCAAGAATATTTGGACTAGTGATGTATCTTTCCAATTACTGCTTTCAGTGTTCTCTGTCTAGGAACACACTGAAGCTATTTAGGATATATTATTCTAGTGAATGAGCAGACTATTCATACATTAAATTCCTGTTCCTGTGTAGACTGTAAAATGCAATACCTTTATCTATTTCGTGCTGGAATTAAAAATCCATAGCACAAATTCTTGCAAAATAAATTCATTATTTATTCTTGAAAAATCCAAGTGAAGATAAGCATGTATATTATTACAAAAGTCCTAAAATATTCCTACTAGTTTATATTATAAAATATTTGAGATTTAGTCTCCAATGCTCACTTGTAACACTCAGTATTTTAAAGCGAAGATAAAGCAATTAGAGAAGGCATAAGGCCAGAGTACAGTGGAAGACTGAAAATATTGCTTATCTGTGAGTTTGGAGACAATGACATGTTGGTAGGTAAGGCTGCAGAGTGAATGTCTGGGACAGGTAAAAAGTAGAAAACAGTTGTTTCACTCTTTTAACTTCATAGGTTGTGTATATGACAAGAAGTTAGTCCATTTCTAATATAAAATATCCACTGTGATTATGAACTCAACGTATGCAAACATGCCATTTCTCAGAAAAGAAATCTTTCTAATGATTTGTTTGGCAGGAGTCGAAAAATGAATTATAACCCAGAAGAGAGAGAGAGAGAGAGAGAGAGAGAGAGAGAGAGAGAGAGAGAGAGAGAGATTTACAGATAATGATTTTCACAGATTATGTCTGCCTGTGTAAGACAAGAAATCTTGAAAAACCACCTTTTAGATAAATTATCTGCCCCTCCCTCAATAAGTTATCTGTAGCCAGATACACTGCTGGTTGTGTGTGAAAGCTGACAGGGAGTTTCAAGCCAGCCTAGGCTACAGAGGGAGACTCAGTCTAAAGACAGAAAAAGTTAGCAAAGCCCCAAAAGCAAGAAACAAAGTCCAGGAGCAAGAAGATGGATTACCATAGCCTGCTGTAAGCCTTGCAGAGGGTTAAGTCCAAGTGGTATGACCTATGCCTGAGGCCTAGAAGGAACATTTGCATCCCAAGGGAATAAATATTCCTATTTATATTTGCCTTTGGAATTCTAGTATTAGAAAATATGCAACAGAATCCTCACTATGAAACTTATGACTTCTTCCACATCTAAGATCATGTTGGAGCATATCCTAAAATTATTAAATATTTTGTAAAGATAAAAATAAAGTAAAAGAAAATGTACAGAAAGAGAAGAGATATAATGGTCAAGGACAGAACTTCTCTGCATCATCAAATGACAGAGTCCAAGAACTTCAGGGTGAGTGAGTCATATGACCAGGAAATGTGGTGAATAGTACTGGCCTATGCTGGCATCTCAACATAATCCAGATCCACATGGAGATTTGGTGGCAAAAACCTTGATATGTGCCTTGTAGGGAAGCTATGCTGGGATTAAATATTTCTCACAGATGTAGAATCCATTAAAGAAAATTAAAGTTGAAATAAATGTAAACATGTACAAGTGGGAATAAAAGCAAAACAAAATTCTCAGTATATTGTGTTAACTCCGTTGTTTTTCTAAATAATACAACACTTGTGGCTAAAGCTTGAATTTTGTATGTATTACTCAGCAAAACTGTGACCAAAGCCATTGTCTGATATATAAGAGAGTTTGACTCAATGGCCATTTTCAGGATGACCCATCAAACTGTAATTCTATTTCACTAAATATTTGCTTATCAAACTATGTCAAAGGAATGGGGGAGGGTCATGTTATTGATAGTATATAAGTTTCAGATAGCTATTATAAATTAATTTACACATTTAATCAAAACCTATGTCAGGAGAATTCTCATGATTTTAAAATGTAACTTTAGTGTGCATATGCTATTTTGAGTGTAAAATATATTATAAGTTACATATGACGTTCTTAAAAATTCAGTAAGAGTTGTGAGATACAACACTACTTTGATACAGCAGAGGCTTTTGACTGACTTGTTAATATAAGACTTTCCAACAGGTGAAGGCTCTGCCAAGTTCATGGAGGGATTGAACACTAGTCAAAGGCCCTCAGGGATCATTAGACTCTTAGCCAACTTAACCCTGTGCTCCAGTGTCAAAGAGGCTGTTCACTCTGTGAGAGTATGTCCACCAGTGGCTAAGAGATGCCATGGCACTCAACCGGGCTCCCACTGAGGGACAGTTACAGGATTTATTTTCAATGAACGCGGCTTGCTTAAAAGGATCCTCACCTGAAATGTGCAAAAAGATGGTCCTGGGATTCTATTTAATTTATTTTTCATATGTGTACATCAGATGTTTGACCTTATCAAACTCTGTCTTACTTCTTGGTTATAGAGCTCATCATTTCAACTAGGCTGGCTGGCTGGCAAGAGAGCCTAAGTATCTGTGCACACATCTAGCTTTTTCACGAGTTGTGGAGATGCTAATTCAGATTCCTAGACTTGAAGAGCAGGCATTTTACTCTTGAACCATATCCTCAGGGCCAAGAAGGAACTTTTAAATGGGCATCATTAAGACCCAGGTACAGGCTGGAGAACAATAGTTCACATCAGTAGGAATGAGGTTTGCAGAGAGAAGACGGGAAAATTACCGCAAGCATGCTGTGAGATTTGGGAGACACAATCTACAGCGAGGCAATGAAGATGAAACTCCAGGGAAGATTCCTCCATCTTTCTCAGACACTTATGATCAAATATCCACAGGCATGCCTTCTTCACTCTAACACTCTCAGGGAATTTATGAGCACAGATAGAGATTTCCCATTCTAAATGGTAAGGTGGGCTAAGTTCCTGTGCTGGATAGTTTTACATCAAATTGACATAAGCTAAAGTCATCTGAGAGGAGGGAACCTTAATTAAGAAAATGCTTTCATAAGATAGAGCTATATACAAACTCTATAGGGCATTTTCTAAATTAGTGATTGATGGGGGAAGGCTCAGCCCACTGTGGGTGGTGCTATCCCTGGACTGGTGGACCTGGGCTCTATAAGAAAGCAGGCTTAGGCCAGGCGGTGGTGGTGCACGCCTTTAATCCCAGCACTCGGGAGGCAGAGGCAGGCGGATCTCTGTGAGTTCGAGGCCAGCCTGGGCTACCAAGTGAGTTCCAGGAAAGGCGCAAAGCTACACAGAGAAACCCTGTCTCGAAAAACCAAAAAAAAAAAAAAAAAAAAAAAAAAAAAAAAAAAAAAAAAAAAAAAAAAAAAGAAAGCAGGCTTAGCAAGTCATGTGCAGCAGGGCAGTAAGTAGCACTCCTTCATGGCCTCTGTATAAGCTCCTGCCTCCAGATTCATGCCTGTTTGGGTTCCTGTCTTGACTTGCTTTGAAAATGAACTGTGATATGGAAATACAAGCTGAATAAACTGTTTTCTCTCCAAGTTGCTTTGGTCATGGCATTTCGTTGAAGCAATAGTAACCCTAACTAAGACAGGTCCTGGGCACACATCATTTTTGCTTGTTTATATCTACCTCACTTAGACTGTGCTCAGTGCTTTCATATGACATCAAGTTTCTCAAGATCTATAGGGATGCTTTGATTTCAGGTGCTAGAGTATTCATTTCAATTCTTGTCATGCAAATCTGCTACCTAAAAACATCTAGATGATGCTACACGATTGTCAATGTTTTATCAGGGTAAGAGGAAAATGACCACCTAAATTCATAGAATATTCATGAAATGTTCAATTTTCAAGAAATAATATCAAGGCTATGAAGAATAAAAGGAAGCAGCATCCTCAAGAAACATACAGTCTTTAAAAATTACCACAATATGGAGAGAAGTTAGTCAGAATCACAAGGGAGATACAAAGAACAGAAAAAATAGAAAAGAATCACATGAAAGAAATGACTAAACTTTATTCAACAAGGAACATTAATGAACTTCGTGGAGGAGGCAGGGCTGAAGAAGATACTTACATAGTTTTAGCTTCAGGCAAACAGTATTGATCTTTAAAGAACTGAATTAATACCAGCAAATTCATCTCCTGAGCAATGTATGTGGTGCTTTTGTAAGTTTATGTGAAAATAAAACACTCAGTTACTCAGTATCCCTGCTCCATACTGTTGATGGCATCCCTAGAACAGTGGAGGAAATAGCCCAATTCCTCCACACCCTGAAATCAGATTAAGAATATGTATGAAATATACTATATACTCACTTTGATAATTATTTTTTCTATCCATCACTAGCATCATAGACAACCTGAAGTTGCACTCACAGAACTACATTGTCCTAAAATTTGACATTCATCATTTCCTGATTTCCTTGTTTATCCCCTTTATCATTTTACAGTCTATTTCTCTAAACTGTTCCTGCATAGCTTCTCACTTTCCTGTTTATCAATTTCTAATAGACACCTTTGCTTTTTGAAAACTTTCATTTGTTCATAAGCTGAAAGATTCCTAATTTCATTTCTTTTTCCATCTAAACTACCATTAGTTAATATGGTGACACTCACCAGCATGCATAGCTCTTTCCTTTTGTCCTTTGCCCTTGTTTGGTGAATATGAACAGACAAATCAGGCTATGCACCAATTTGTGTATATTTCTCTTCATGCCTGCCTGGTGGCATTAAAAAGATTTAAAATATTCTGTTACATAGAATCTTTCTGAATATTCTATCTGCAACACTCAGTTGTGTCTTCTAAACTATTAGGTGTCTATTTATCTGTGCAACTGAAGTCACCTGAAAAAGAAGATGCCGACAATCATCATTTCTTCCTGTGTATTGGTCACATTCACCATCAGCAGACATCTTTATTACCTACTTCATAGCAAATGATCTCATGTGATCTAGTGAGAATGCCCAAATTTCCATTTTAAACTTATCTGCCTTTGCAGTAGGCATAATTATCACCCATTGTCACAGAGATCTAGAGATTTCAATATTTCAGGTTTGAATTCTCACCTAGGAACACAGGATTGGATTCACACCCAATTGTTCATCTTCAAGCTCTTTTAGTTAGCTTTTTCTCTTTCAACAGCCAACAAGCTTAACATTGTTCAAGCCTTCCCTAAATCAATCATTTTTATTTTCTGAGTAAACCAACAAACAATAACAACAGTAACAAAAATAACAAAACCATACTCCTAGACCAATGCCTTCTCTATCCTGCTTCTTTCTTGGGATATTTGTTATCAGCAGAAATCATTTTTTTTCTCCATTTGTTTTCATCTTCTCCAACCCAGTTGTCCACCTGAAGCTGTTCTTACCACACACATCAACATCCCAACCAACTGAGCTTTCATTTCTCCTGTACTCGAGTTCTAGATGGCATTTGGACAGTCACTTTTCTGAAATAAGCCAATTATGCTATTCCTCCTGACTCGTTTTAATCTTTCATATTGACAAATTGTTTCCCTTCTGTTGTGTTCTTACACATTGGTCATTTTTCCCTTTTCTAGGACATTTCTACTGTAATCATCTCATGCAGGGACTGGGGAGATATCTCTGTGTGTAAGATACTTGCTGCAAGACTTGATAACTCAAGTCCATGAAACAACCCATGTGGTGTAGAGATAACCAACACCAGAAAGGATTTTCTCTGACTGCTACAAACAAACCATGATGTAAAGCTGCTGCTACTACTACTACTTCTCTCTCTCTCTCTCTCTCTCTCTCTCTCTCTCTCTCTCTCTCTCTCTCTCTCACACACACACACACAATCATAATAGAAAAAATTGTCACTTATTAAAAGATATTTTTGAATACTAAATATATTAAGTGGCACAATTATAACTCAAGAAAATAAGAAGAGAAAACATTATTTGATCTTATTGCAATCTGAATATATTCTGGAGCAACCTAATTCTTCAAACAACAGTTGATATGTACTTTTCTATACCTAGCAGCTTCTATGTTAGAAGACAAATTGAAAGGATACATTTGTATGGTCTTTTCCATATACAATGTAACTTACTTCATGTACCTTTTCTTGAAAAATGACGAATAAAAATGGAAGAGGTTTTAAAGATTCATTTTTTTTAATTATGTGTGTGGGTATGAAAATGTGTGTCAGTGTGTTTGTGAATGTGCAGGTTCCCCAGGAGGTCAGAAGAAGGTATTGATTTTCATGGAGGTAGAATTACAGGCCATTGTGAGATGCCTGATAGGGTTGCTAGGGACTGAACTGGAGTCCTTGTAAGAACAGCTAGTACTGATAAGTACTGAGCTCTCTCTAAGCCCCAAGGTTGTTTGCTTGTTTTCAAACGATACACTTTGTCCTCATCTTAGGGAGAGTGTAGTTTCAAGCTGCCCAGGGAGTGGACTGCTAGGTAGACTTTTCAGACTAAGGCTAGTACTCATTAACATTTGGGTAACCAAGAGGTAGATTATTTTCTATTAAAATGGTGATAGGTGTTTTTCTCCAAAGTCTAGCTTTGAGTGATTGTTAAAAGTCAGAACATGTCTATTATATTTGGAACATTTTAATATACACCATAATTATCCTAAAAAGAACACCGTTCTTTAAATGCAAAAGGGAAAAAAAATCTCCATGAAAGGAAAAAATAAATTTGAAAAGCCCAAGTATGGGGAATATTGCTTTCTGGTATGCTGAAACCCAATGAGCTACTGTGCCTAAAGTATCTCTAAATGTGAGAGACATGCTCCTGCTTTGAATATATATAACAATTTTATAAAGCAAAATGTAGATACACACAAAATAAAATAATAAAGAAACTTAAATTAGTGCAAAAGAAATTTGATAAGTCAGCCTGTTATAAGCCACCAATATACATACAAAACATACAAATAATAGTTGCTGTAGAAATTCACAGATGCAAAGACTTCTTTGGGAAATAGAGTGAAGATTTATTTTCGTACTGTGCTATTTGAAACAGAGGCCTTTTTGCCTGATGGTGGGAAGTCTCCTCGCTTATAAATTCCAAAGCTGTGCTGCTCTTTCAGTTCCCACTCCCACTATCAACTTGAAATGAAGCAGTTTAAAAAGTTCAATCAGTCATTGGCATTTATTTTCTCCAGGTGACTTAAGAATGTCTTCGGCAGGAGGGTAGGCATATCTGATGTGTCATAACTGAAGGGATAAAGGACATACCAGTCACATCAAAGTTAGAACGTAGTCACTAAAATCTCTAAAATAGATACTGCTAAGAATGGGACTGTCCCTGTTTTTCTGCCCTTTGAAGGCCACTAGGTATCGATCCCCACTAGAGCACTGTGGCTTTGAGACAAGGCAACCTTTACTTCTGGAGGCTATCTCTGATTCAGCTAAAAGTAATTTTGGCACTGTGGGGCTCAGTAGGACTTTGCACCTTCCCGCTTTGTAGTTCAACTTATTCCATAATGAGAAGACAAAGGCAAGGCCGACTTTGAGGTAAAATACCAGTGAGTTCTGGTCTCTTCTACTGGTAGTGATCCCATGTATCTGTGGCTCCTCATCTCAGAAAAATACTAGAATCAACTTAACAGTACCTAGCAACCCAGGTCCAATACACTGCTGGTTGAGCCTCACCTCAAGCAATTAAATCAGAATTTCTGGGGTTGGGAGTGGGCATAGTACTTGTGTAAAGCACTCCAGATGATTCAATTATTAAAAGCGTATTAAATTTAGATTGGTGACTCACTGAAATTAGTATGTATATGAAATATGTGGAGATTTTGCCAAAATGTAAATACTGACTCAGGAAAATAGGGTAGAATCTAAAATTTTTCAGTCTTAACTTCTTGGAAAATGCTGTTTCTGATGGTGAGAAAAATAATTACAGAACTGAAAATCTTTAAAATGTCATTTAACATTTGTGCATTCAAGGCTCTACTCTTAACCAGATTCTGACATACTCCATTCAGCATCTTCTGAAAAACTACATTTAAAATTCTCAAACAATGCTGAGCTCACTGTGCAATACAGGTGTATGCATCAGAAGTCCCTGCTTCAAGATGTTTACAAGAAATGTTGAAATCCCAGGCCTATCCCTAGACAGAGGCTGTGAACCCTCTCTCAGTGAGGCAATATTCTTTCCCATGTATTTTACATGTGTGGTAAGAGCTGGGCTTCTGTAAGGACATTCTGAAGTCTCTGGGTTATCTTCTCCGATAGTACCTCTGACATTATCCTTATGATGTCAGAGCTGTTGACTCAGTACTTCACCCTCCAGAGATGGGCCAATCTTAAAATGCTCCCACTTCTGGTATAGCAGATAAAAGGCCTCCTAGATGTGAGAATTATAGATATAGTAAAAAAAATAAAATAAAACTTACAATGAGTCTTTTAGTTTGATGAATAATTTTACATGTCTATTAAAGAAGTTATTAAATAATCCCTCCTATAGTGCCAGGGCTCTATTATGCACTTTAGATGTTCATTATGTGCATGTATGTTAATGCATGCAGAAACAAGTACACAGTCATACACGAGGAACATGAGTAAGGATTGATTTTGCTCCTCTAAGTGCTCATCTCAGAGACTGAGATTTGGTTTAATTCACCCCAGGGACTGGGTCCCTGCCTTCTCATCTTTAAAGTGAAGGATCTGGATTTCATGACAATATCAGCAACTATTTCTGTTGTCCTTACTGTATGGAAAACAATGGACTATTTCACTGAAGAGTCCTTAGTCTTCCTTATACTCCTATGATTGATACGCCCTGTTCATTTGCTCTTATGGATTGAAAAAGAAAGGCATGTAGATAGATTCATTTTTCCAGGGCAAAATGATCAACTAGATTTAGTTTCTGCCCTAGAGATGTTTTAGGTAGTGTCATATATTCATGAACCTTTATTGAGTACTTAACTGAGTTTGTACTTTATTAAATATTACTTGCATAACCTAAATTTGTAATTGTAAGATAAGTTTATGGACTCCAGAACTAGTGCACTTAAGCATACTTCTCATTCCCCTGGTTAAGTCCAATCAGGACTTTTGGTCAATTTCTACTTAACCCCTTTATAGGGAAGGATGCACCAAAGATGTAAAGTGAATGAGAGAAATAAAGGGTCAAGCTAAATAAAATAATATCACTGATGTCCTCACTATAGGTAACAAGTATAAGGTGGAGAGGATTAAAATTGGGGTACATTCAGGAGAAATAGCTCAAAAGCAGTTAGTAGAGTTTCAGGGAAACCTTCTAATCCAAACCTTCACCAGACTTCAAAACCAGAAAGAAAATTTTTAAAGAAAAAGTGAAAAAAAATTCCATTTCAAGGCCAAAACTTATAAAAAGCAAACAAGTTAGATCAATAGAAAGGATTCTTAGAATATGCAGGTAATTAAAAAAGGGGTTCCAAGAACAACATAAATTGTGTTTAGGGATTAAAAGTAATTTTGAAGAACCTAAGAGTTAGAGATAAGCTGGTAGAACAGATAAACTTTTGAAACAACAGGGGGAAAAATAGTCTTCATTAGAAACATCAAGTGCATATATTCAAGATGATCTTTTTACAAGACAGACAATTTTAGAAACTATAGTACTCTTCAACAAAATGAATAATAAACCAGGGTTATATTTCTATTCTTTGAAATTAAAGTAACATTATTTTCCTCTTTCCCTTGCTTCCATTCAACCCTCCCTTGTATCTCTCTTTTATCTCTCAAATTCATGGCCTCAGGCTACTTTTCAAAAAGTATATGCTGCTGTGGGATATGTTGATTGTACTTTAACATTCCTGAGAATATCAATAACGTTTACTTTGAATCAGAGGATGGAGCTAGGTAGTAACTGATCAAAATTAGCCATGGAGATTTTAAAGAACCAAGGACACATAGAGAGACACAGGAAGTAGTAAGGAGGAGTTTAGAAATTTCTTGACCCTTGGGGATTAAGGAAAGAGAGAGAGAAGAGGTCACTGGTCACTTCTCCACTTCTCTGATAAATTATGTTTTTACCCCAATTTCTGACTTCCAAGTCTTTATTGATGAGGAATAATTAAATAAATGCTTCAATCTGTTACGTGTGTGTGTGTGTGTGTGTGTGTGTGTGTGTGTGTGTGTGTGTGTGTGTGAGAGAGAGAGAGAGAGAGAGAGAGAGAGAGAGAGAGAGAGAGAGAGAGAGAGTATTCTTAAATATATAAATACAATCTTCTCAGTCCAAATATTGTTACTTGTATATATCTGATTTCGGGGCTGACCTCAGTGTTGGATAAGCAACTAGGGGACTCTTCCCTAGGCAAGGCTACTTTCTCCTGTTCTCACCATCCCTTAGTTGCCTAGTTGTCTAGGGTAGTCAATGACTCTTGAGGGGATAATTGCCAATACAGTAGGCACATTTCATGTAAACTATACATGTATGAGCATACAGATAAACTTATGTTTTACACATAATTTTAGGTATGTGGATAATAATATTATTCCTTATGACTTCTTCAGACATCTTTACTGTTATTTTACCCTCCCTCTCCTATGCTGATCTTCCTCCTCCTGATTAACCCCTCCCTGCTTTTCTCAATCCTTCATTTCAATTACTTTTACCTGTTTATTCTTCCTGGTCTATTGCCCCACCCCCACAGTCCCCTTTCACCTTCCTAGATTCTGTGGCTATTCTAGGTTGTATATTCACCTCTGCAGATTTGAAGTTTGACTCCACAGATAAGAGAACGTGTGACATTGGTCTTTCTGGGACTGGGACTCAATATCGTCACTCAATATATTTTTTTTTTCTAGTTAAATCAATTTGCCTACAAATTTCAGAATTAATTTTTAAAATACATGTTTGCATGTTTTATCTCCTCAAGTGGGTTTAAAATTATATGGATATGAAAATGACTTACAGGAGTAAAATTTAGTAGTTGCATAAGAAGTAAATCATCATAGCCTCTTTTCATTTTCAGTATGAGGTGTGTGTAAAACTAATCAATGAATCACAGAGAAGCAGGAGGCACTAGGTCCCTGCCTTTTACAGCTTGCCCTGCTTTCTTGGTGTTCACTTAATTTATCTTGGGGTTGAAAAGTTATAGCCTTCTTCATTGCTAAGACCACATACCAGAAAAGGGTCAGAGTTCTCTAGCTCCAGGAGAATGGGGATTTGAGATGGGACTATGCTAGATGAAGAGGAAAGATTATATATCTCTAAAGAACTCAGCCAAAGAGGAATTAAAAGGGGAGAAAAATATTATTGGGACTATAAAACCACTGTTCTGTCAAATTGGCAAATCAGCATTTTGCCTTTTCTTTATGATGATGCCTATTTTTGCAAGGTTGTGAAATAAAACATTGTGTTTTCACTACTTTTGAGTCTCCAGTATTCTTATTATGAAGTAAGGATCATTGGTCCTCAGTGACAAATCCTTGAAGCTGGAATATTAAGAATAATAGTATTGTGGCCGGCAGGATGGCTCAGTGAGTAAAAGTTCTAGCTGCCAAGCCTGCCAATCCGAGCTCACACCTGAGGACCCATGTGGTAGAAAGCGAGAGCCAACTTCTACAGTTGCCTTCTGACCTGCACTGGTGTACCATGATATGCATGCCTCTTACAGACAATAAAAAAGAAATACAATAAAGTTCAAAATGAAATCTACAAAAAAATTTGTAAAAAACTTCAATAATATGGAGAAAGAATTGAGTGAACCATATAAACAAAGTTGAAACCTAAAATGATTAAACAGTTAGGCAAGAAGATATCAAATATACCAAAAATATAGGAGATGCATTGTATTCTTATACTTTCTCATAAGTACAAGAGAAATATACATCCATAACAGGAAATACTTTCATGAAAAGAGAATGATCATCATCATTTCATTTCAAGAAAACCAGAAAATTTCAACCCATAGAGTTAACAAATAGCTTATTATTAAAATCAGAGGGAACAGGGCTGCTGTGAAATCAAGATATGGCTATCATAAACAAGACAAAGAAAAGAAGGGGATGAAACATTAAAAAGGGATAACATCATGGATGTGCAACATATTAATTCATTGTATTTTTAACAATAAAAATAAGAGTTAAATATAGCTATTAAAATTATTCTAGAACTGAAAGTAACAGAAAGAAAAATATTGATATGGATAAAACAAAAATTGTTAGGAAATTAAAAGCATCATATGTGCATTATTGGATTAGAATTCCCAGACAGGGAAATATTCACATGCATGCACATCATTAACTGACTACATGAACACGTCTCCAGACTTCCTACATGCAACGTAAAGAAAGAAGCTGCATCAGTGAGACTACTAATCAAAAAGAAAGTAGTATGTGTGTTGATGTGTTCATATATGTGTGACATATCATCAACATAATGATCAAGGTCATTAGACTGAAAGCTTGTAGTACTAAATATCTGTTTGCAGTTACCACACTTGACTTGGGTTAGTTAAATGGGGAAGCCTTCTAACACTGCCTTTAACTCATTCTTGAGGAGCTGCCATCCTGAGCTCTCTGGATGCAGTGCTGCTTCTTAGGCAATGTGTTCTAAGATGACAGTGTCCCGGCTTTTGTTTCATAGCTATGTTTGTGGCAATGTGAATATTTCATTATTTTGTCCTTATTACTTTATGAAAATGAGCAGGCATGGGCAAATGAAAGTGATATTATTAGTATTAATATAATCAAAACCAAGATGACATGCTGAAGTGTGGCTACAGGAAAATGACAAATTGCAAATGTAAAGAGAGTGCCATTCACATCTGACCACCACAAGATAAACCTAAATTTAATAATGAAAGCTCAGCAAGAAAGCTTCTTAGGTTTAACAGGGCAACTGGGTACTCAAATGTACGGGAAATGAATAGCATTAAAGATCACTCCTGAAATGATGGAGGCAGATTCAGAATAGCATCAGGGAGAGGAGAGCATGGTTTGGATTATCTGCAACAATCTTTCAACTTGTGGGCTGAGACTTACAGTGCTGCTGTAAAGACAATATGTGCATGTCTATAGCAGATATCCAAACATTTGCTAAAGACAATATCAATAAATAAGCTTAGAATTCTAGTCTTAAAAATCTTTTAGAAGAATAAAAAATATATATCTACAATGACATGTGTCTAAATGCATTTACATAGGTTGTAATAACTAGGAAACAAGGGTTCTTTGTATTCCATCCACAACCCTTTCATCCCTTGCACATATTGTGAGTACTCTTTTCTCTACCCTGCTTACACTCAGGTGCCTTGTCAACAGAAGTCACACTGCTTTAGGGGTACTCAAAAGAGAAGAGCACATGGCTTTGACATCCATTGTTTCTCCACAGTTACATTATTAGGGTGAAATTATATTTCTTTTTGGACTGCTGACTAAATCTTCAATATTGAGGAACAAATAAAAATAGCATATTTACAAAAATTAAATATACTTGAGTAGGTCTAAAATTATACAATCAATGAACAGGATATTAAATGTTCTTGTCTTCAGTTTCAAGAGAGGCTCCAAAATTAATTGTAAAGAATAAGTGATTAAGAATGGTATTGGGCTGCCTATATATGCTGGAGTAACATTTGCACATGAATATCCACCACAACCACAATAAACACATTTCTCTCCCTTTCTTTTCTGCATGGCAACCTCTGTGGCATCATAAAACTATAACAGAATAAAACTTCTAACCAGAATTCTGAAGTGCCCCACTTTAAAATAGAACTTCACCTAAACTCTATCACCCACCACAGACAGAAATAGTCAAAGTCAGACAAGCCAAGAGAATTTTAAACCAAAATCATAAATAAATAAAATAAAAAAATTATGGAAAAGCTGTGAGAATTCAATGAACTTCTCCCCCACACAGAATAAGGTGGAGTACTACATATAACTCCCCTTATTGCCCCAATTCTTTCAGGAAATAATTCAAGTAAACCTTTCTACACTATAGCCATTGTTCCAGGAAAGTAGATGACATACTGAATACTAAAAGCTGCTGAGCAATCTAACAAACTAATGTGACAAGTTGGGTGGAAGGACTTAGAACAGAGGGGAAGGAACTTTTCACTCCACTAATTAAACATTGAGAGTATCAGTTTCTTGTGAAACAGATGTTAGCTCTGGAAAAATCAGAAAGAAATGAAGGAAGACAAAAAACAGTAACACACACACACACACACACACACACACACACACACACACACACACATTGGAATTGTCAAAATGAAAATGCTCCCAAAGTCTATATGTAATGAGTAGCATGTCCTCTTATTGTGGCCTCATCCATTAGAACTGAAACTTCACTATGTCTGTCTGCTTTATAGGTATAAAAAAAAATTCACAAGCAATGGGGGAAAGAGAGCAATAAAGCAATGCTTTAGGATCCTAAAGAGAAATGGTTGAATGGTGATCAGTTTTACAGGAATATATCCCAATGTATAATGTAAAGCTTTCAAAGACTTAGTAACTACCAGTGCCAAAATGTTGGCAGAGTGACAAGACCATAATCCATCACCCACTTATCAAGATTTATCCTAAAAGGAGACAGCAACAAGTGGTCTTAGAAACTAAAACTTCAATAATAGAAGTGAAGTCTTCAAGACAAGAAGCTCAAAGGTAAAGTGAAAGCAGAATAGTTGAGGGAAGTCAGAAAGAAAAAAAAAAGATATTAAAATCCAAAGAGTGTACATACTTGGCATCTTGAGTGTTCAAAATAAAAATAAAAACATATAAATAGAAAAACAATGAAAATATATTTCAAAAGTATTTTCTGGGGCCAGGTTTAATTTCAAAACGGCTATAAAACTCACCATTGTGAAAGTTTTGACCTCTTGGGTGAACCAATCCTCTGGAAAAATCCAGACATGAGAGAAACACAGTAACTTACAAAAGATCAGCAAATCAAATGCCATTGGGCATCTCAATGGCAAGGACATGGGGGGCTCAGTACTTAATTTTAACTTGGATTTCTAAGTATAATTTAAAAATAAGAATAGAGACCTTGCTTTGGAGGATTTGGGGATGGGGGGGTTGTGGGGGAGGGCTGTGGGGTAGGAAGAGGGAGGATAGGGTAATCTGTGGTTGATATGCAAAATGAATAGAAAATCTCTTAATAAAAATAATATACAAGAAAAAATAATAGAGGAAGATAGCTTTAGAGATATTCCCTAAAAGGCATTTACCAACTTTTTTTTTTTTCATAAGAAACATACTGGTATAAAGCCGAGTGACTGAAATTACTATGGAATGATACCCAGAATAGGAGAAACATGGGAACTGTGAGGAATGACTGGGAAGAGACACCAGGATGAGAGCTATGCTCAGACAGAGGAGCAAGCTATGTAGAAGGAGAAGTGTGATCAAGGACATGGTCATTATGAGACTTGTCACTGACCACACCTTAATCGTGTTCTGTATTACAGCTAGGCAAAGAATTCAACTATAAAAGCATATTCCACTAGAGAAAAAGCTCACACATTTGACCTCAACAAACCTGCAAAAGTTGCCCTGCAAAAGTTAATGTAAAAGAACAAAAAGCAAAGCTGCAGAATAAAAGAAAATATTTGCCAAATGTGTATCTGAGAAAAGACCAATATCTAGATTATATAGAAAATTTTCAAAGACCCACAATAAAAAAAACAGGGTATTGGGCAAAATGCATGAAAATATGGGAAGGTTCACGAGTTTGGCTGTACATCTGGTATACAGAGACTCATACACACAGCAAATAAGCACAGAAAAGAATGGTCAGAAACATGACCTATGATGAGATCAGTGCACGCCTGACAGAATAGTTTAAATGAAAAATATTTACAACAGAAAATGATGCTGAGGAAGGAGATACCCTGGTTCACTTACAAATTGCTTTGACAGTAAAAGTCCAATAACATCTCTGGAAAATTTGGAAGTTGCCTGTAAAATTCATACAGTAGCATTTACATACACATTCATAAGAGTTCCATGTATATTAATTCTAAACTAGAACAGTCCAGATCATTTTCAATGGGTGAATGATTAACAACAGTCAAATGATCATTGAAATATTCACTGCGTAGAATATGAGTCAAAATATGAGACAAGATATAGATATGTATAAATTGGATACATCCAAAGAGGATGATGATGAGTTTAAAAACTCAGTCAAAATGTGACATATTATCATTCCATTTAGTCAGTATTTTGAATTAACAAAGACTTAGAAATGGAGAGTAAATGATAGCCAGAGTGTCAGAAGGAGGAGAAGTGAGTGTGGTTATAAAAACACAGCTCAAGGGATAATCGGGTTGTGAGGCTGCCCTTTATGTTGACTATGGAGAGGAAACAGGACATAAACCCACACATATACTGAACTTATAGAAATAAAAATACACCGATAAATGGAGGGCAAATGAAAATAAGTAGTTAGAGCAATATAAACATCCTGTGATACTATACAATATAAAAATAAAAAGTTTTAAAGATGTTACTCCTGGGTAAGGGGTGGATAAAGGGGACCCTAGCTATCTAGATTGTCTTAAGACTACATATGCATCAACAGTGGTATCAATAATGTCCCTAATTTAGATATAAGTATATAAACTACTCCAGAACTTACAGAAAGAAGGAAGTACATTAATTCACTGCTAATAGTAACACAATTGTGATTGTAAAATTGAAAAGCATTGTACAAAGACAGTGGTTGCATCCCAATCTCATCACAGCTCCACAGATTATAGGCAGGCTGTCCTATGGATAAGGAGTAGCGGGGGAAAAGGGCGACATTTGGAAATCCCTTTCTATTCAGGGTGCTTGATGGGAAAAAAAGGAGGGAGGAAGGAAGGAAGGAAGGAAGGAAGGAGGGAGGGAGGGAGGGAGGGAGGGAGGGAGGGAGGGAGGGAGGAAGGAAGGAAGGAAGGAAGGAAGGAAGGAAGGAAGGAAGGAAGGAAGGAAGGAAGGAAGGAAGAAATTAGAAAGATCTCCCAGAAAGCAGTTACAAGTTTGTTCTTGAATCCATGAATATCTATACTCTGTTTAAGTTCTCAGTGTCCTCCAATAGTTTTTCAAGGAATAAACCTTCAATTTGTTCTAGATATTTGGTAATATAGATAAAAATAATCCATGTAAATATCCATACAGAATAGGATTACAGTGTTTAAAGTCATGTAAAGAATTCACTGAAAATTAAAACCACACAGGAAAGTAATCCATTGGGCACTCAAAATGTAAAGATAAACAGTAATATTTCATCTCATAGGTGTGAAGATAAAATAAAAAGAAAGTTGAAGATAAAATGGGTAATTTCATTTGAGAAAGAAATGAACAAACAGAAAGAAAAAAATGAAAATAAAAAACCACCAAAATCACGATTCAAAAGCACACCAACTAGCAGCTAAACCATAATAAGACATATAATAATATATTTAATGTATTGGTAAACTATGCAATTCATTCAGGCAGTAGTGGTATACACTTTTAATCCCAGCACTCAGGAGGTAGATGGGTCTTTGAGTTTGAGGTCAGCCTTGTCTACAGAGCAAGTTTCAGAACAGCCAGGACTTTGCAGAGAAACCCTGTGTCAAAAAAAAAAAAAAAAAGTCACACACACACACACACACACACACACACACACAATCCAAAGGGACAAGGAAACAAAAAGTATAAATGAGGAGAAACTATATGGGACAAGATGAAAATTCTAATACATTTTTGAGTGGGATTTAAGGGATTAACATGAAGATGTGGGAGACTTGCGACATCCAAAGTCTTAACAAATAGGCTTTAGAACTCCTCAGTAAGACAAATGGCCAGATTAAGAAGTTCAAAAGAAGTAGATAGGGGGATCACCACAAATTCAGGGCCAGCCTGGGTAGCAGAATGAGTTTCAGGTCAGCCTAGTCCACTTAATGTGATCTAGTTTCATAAAAGCAAAACAAACCTGCCAACAAAATAATGTGGCACCTTGAAACAAAATGTCCAATATAACATTTTAATCTATTGACAGCTGGATAAAGCACAGGGACAGCCCTTGAAAAAGACCACTAAAGACAAACAGGTGGGAGACACCACAAAAAAAAAAAAAAAAAAAAAAAAAAAAAAAAAAAAAAAAAAAAAAAAAGAGAAGATGGCAAGTTCCGTGATGTAAAAGCAGACAGTACACTCCACCAGTGAGGATGGGAAGAAATCAGACTAATATCTTCAATTTCCTGAAGACTTTGACTCTCAATCCATAATCAATATTAAGGATGAGATCTAAGCTTCTTAGCTTGTAGAATCTAGTTCAAAACACTGAGATAAACAATTTGGTCTATGCTATGAATTCTGTACATTTTCAGCACTATCGTTAGTCACATTGTCAGTTACGTGGCGTAATGGATTTACCATTGATGCACTTCTCTGAAATTTTAAAGCAGTTCCAGTAAATTATTTACATCAATATTATTATCTGTATAATACATAGCATTAGAATATACTCTTGATATGTGATTTATAAACATTAATGGGTTAGAGGTGACTCTGCAGTTAAGTGCAACTTGTAGTGAGAAGCTGTGGCATCTTCCTTCAGCTCTGTGCTCCCAGGCTACAAACTCAAAGGCCCCTTTCTTGCTGTATTATTTCTTCATGATGATAGCGAGGAACATGAGAACGAACTGAACACAACCTCTTAGTACTTTCTATTGAAATTGTTATTTTGCTAAAGCTTAGGCAAAGAGAGCATTTAGTGTCTAAAATTGAAAATGATATTCAGAGGGAAGATCAAGAATGAGGTGGGAGAGACCTTAAGGGAGGTGGAAAAAGAGTGTAATGGAATACATGAGAAAAAAAAAAAGGAATACAAAGGTGGGGACTAAATGGCAAAAGAAAAGATGCTGTGGTAAATTCCAATACTTTATTTACTATCCAAAAAAGGAAATAAGAGTATCTTGGTAGCTGCTATACTTGTCCTCCTCATACCCCCAGGAAATTGCTTACATTCCAATTTTAGCTCACCTACTCCTTCTGGGAATGATGAAATTAAGCTGCAGACTTTTCTAATGTATCACCCATGTGCATATCATCTGTCTGGACACATATAATAGTTATAAGTTTTTTTTCCACAAAAAAGCTATTCAGAAGCTATTAATATTATTCTTAGTATTATATTACATATGTGCTATATTACAGCACCCTGAACATTGAACTTTAGCCTTAGATATCCAAAATTGTACTTTCTGTTGCTTATTCTCAGCATAAGTTGTCTGGACAAGAAAGAAAAAAATCAAGGTTTAGAAATCAATCAAGTATTCTCAGTGTAATTTTCTGTCTCTTATACTTCAGTTTATCCTAGAGAAAAAGGTCACATGTAAAGAGCCATAAGCCATGTTTGGCTGTAAGGAAGTAATACCACATTGACTTTTTATATATATTTTAGCTGAAAAAAAGGTTATATCACTTACTGGAAATCCTACATCAAAAATATCATAGAAAATTGGCGGTGACATTAAGTGCACTTATGGGCATTTGATGAGTGTTTCTCCTGCAGCTCCTGGTCATCCTTCTGTAATTTTCAGGTTGGAGGTAAATTCCAGTGTGCACAACCATCTGCTCCACATGTCACCCAATACCCTAAAGACACATTGCCTTGGGAGCCTAATGCCTCTTTCTTTCTTTTGGAGTCATGGGTGTCACTAGAGTGGGGGTGGGCAGCAGACTTTCTCCTCTGTCCCTCTGGTGATATCTGTTTTTATTCATTAACCTCTGCACCTCCAAGAGGAGGCAGATTCAGGATTTTCATAATCTCCCTGGTGAATTTTGGACACAGTGTGAACACTCCACCCATTCACACCTGCACCCTAAGTCTGTCCAGTCACATTTTCTGGCCTGGTTCTGAGACAGGCAAGTTGGTAAACTGTTATAGAGCAGTCATGTCCCAAACATGAAGACTCAGAAGCTTGGTAAATGTTATGCGTAATTATCTTCTCAGGAGATGAAGAAGCAAACACTGTTATCTCAGGGTCTCAGGGGAGAACTTAAACAGAGAGTGAATGATAGGTGTAATGTTGTCCCAGGTCATACAGCTGGAAAGGCACAGAATGAGAACAGGAACCTAAGTCAAAAGTACCGTTGTTCTTTATGCTAAGTCCAAAGTTTATCTGTAACATTAGAATTTCTATTTGAATATGTAACTTAAACAGTGATGAAGTAAATGTGTCTTGAGTGTGAATTGATTAAATCTCAATAAACTCACCAAGCTAACTCTAACTACTTTCAAAGTATGTGGAATCCCCAGCACTACCCATCTGCCTTCTTGTTTTCTCCAAGAAACCCTCCATTCACCCAAAAGTAACCATTACCCTGATAATTTCACTTCATCCATTAATTTTACCAAATTTTAAATTTCACATAAGTTGAATGACACATAATGTGTTCCTTTTGTAAGATCTTTCAGCAATCCTGAATTTGAAATTGCTTTATTATTTCTTCCTGTTTCTGAGTAGTCCCCACTTTGCCCATTCCCGTTTGCTGGTGGGCCTGGTTACAGTATTTTTGATTCCCCCCACTTTCTGCAAAAATGTTTAGTGAAGAATTGGGCTCATTTTGGATCATTTTTGTAGTACTTTAATATAATGTATTTTTTTGACAGTGTTTCACTGGGAAATTCAGGCTGGCTCAAACTCAAGAACATCCTATTGGAGCTCATGAGCTTCAGGCACATGCCATGGTGCTACTCTTTACCGAAAAAACACATGGAGTGGAATGTCTGGAGGAGGCAAGGGAGACAGGAGCTGTAAGCTGCAGGGGGGACAAAAAAAATCTTCCTTTCTCACTGGGCATGGATCTCAGAGTGAACTTTAGCACATGTTCTATTTCCTCAATTGTTATAAATTCCAAATATATTATTAATTGTTAATCTATATTTATTCACCATATTTATACCATTCACTGACAAACATAGTAGCTTTAAAGTATATTTATGCTTGTTGTTGTTTATTCATTAGATCTATGGTTTTCTCTAAGTACACTTAATAGCTTAAACTATCAATACATCCACTAGGTGGCGTAATGTAGATTTTTATTACAGCTCAAAGTAATTAGAGTAATTTTAATATATTTTAAAGTTATTTGATGTGTAGAAAACTCTGTATATGGTTCATGACAGCATATTCTAATAACAAACATCCTTATACTTAAATATCTTGAAAAATCTTTAAAAATAATTTTTACACATTGTTTGACAATCTATGATCTGTCACAACATTCCTTTAATTATCACATTTGCTTTCTTACCACAGGTGAAAAAAAAATCTCATTATTAAAAAAGTCTTGCCAAAGAGTTTTCAGAGATTATTCTGCAATCACATTTGAACGAGACATATAAACAACTATCTATCATAATGGCACAAGTTCCAGATGATAATTAGATGTGTTAGAGTTACCATCATCACTTGAGATACATGATTTTTGTCATCCCCCGCTGAACTGTTTGGAAGGGGGTACCATGCGAAAATTTAAAATGTCATACAAGACAATGAACATAAACAGAAGGATCAATAGTTCAGGATTGCACAGCCTAAGAAATGCTAAAGTTCTGTTAACTTGTCTTGGGGTAAGAAGGTTTTCCTCACTAAAGTAATTATACAAGACTCAACAGACTGGGTTCTGTCAGAACCTGCCTAGTGTGTTCATCATGTATATACAGTGAAGAAATGTTTATTAGTATTCAAGAATAAGAAAGATAAGGAGAAGACCATGTGGGAAGGTCACTGAGCCCCACAGTCCTATGAATTTACCAGGACACTCCTCTTCATTCCTTGCAGGGGTAGGCGCCACAAGATAAAATCAGAAAAGAAGCCAGTATACAGACAACAAGAGTCAGAACAGGGTGAAAATGATCCTTTTCTAAGCAGCCATGAAATCTAAGTACATTACATAATCTCTTTGAATATCATGCCCCTCATTTAAAATCTCTACTCAAGAGGTACTCATTATGATTAAATATTATATAAGACTACTAATTCTCTAAGTGGTTGTTCAGTGAACATTGCTAAAACAGAAAGTATGTTTCCGGTGTTTATGATGTGCAGGTTGTATTCTAGACACTTATCAATCACCACAAAATGATTATAGAAGGATTCTGTCTTTTAACATTGGGTTTTGTGTAATGCCCATGCACATTGAATTTTTTCTGTTTTAGTCAACCAAAGTCCATAAATGTAGCCAGGTAAGGGGATAAGGGACTTGTGACTTCTATTATTCCTCTTGCTTCTCTGCAATACTGTGGACTGAAGCTCAGGCTAGACTCCATGTACAGGGACTGATCCATATTAGTAGTGTGAGACATCAACAGATGACAGGAACAAGTGAGGAGGTGGCCAGTTTAATCCATTCACTGTCATCATACACATTGGTCATGCTGAAGCTACTGACAGAAAACATGAATTAGCCCATTCAGCATTGAAGAGTGCCAAACAGATAGCTGAGGCCATCCCAGGTTGTATCAACAGGCCAGTTCTATGTGTCTTCGTAGAGACAGGTTTGGGGTAGTTTTAAAAAGGGTATTAGTTTGCTGCCAGGCTTTATAGATACAGGAAACTTTATGATTTTTGTTTTACCCATAAATAAACTAGAGTGGAACACAACATGACTGTGAGATCCTACACCTAATGCAGAGGATTCTGCACCAAGGCAGCTTGGTATTAGTGACTACCACATGTCATTACAGTAAATGCCCCGCCCCCAACTTGTGCCACGTCTCTTTTCTTTCTCTTGGAATAACAAGCATAGATACAGAGCTCTGGGATCATTCAGTCCTCCCAGGTATCAGTGTGTAATCTAATCCAATTCATTTATTCTCCTTGGGTTCTTGTTGGACATGGGGCCTGTAGTGGTGGCATATGAACTTTACATATGAAATTAGATAACAAAAAGGAAGAAGACATATTCCAAAAGAGAAGGTCATGTTGAAACATTTTATTTTAATATATTTTCTGAGTTTTGGCTACTTGAAATCATCCTACCTTCCTTTGATAGCAACACGTTTCCTTTATGGGAATCCCCTCATTGCAATTGAAAAATGCAAAAAAAAAATGTCTAAAATAAGAGTTGATAATCAGTTCTCCTGTCTCCCTCATCAAATGGGGAAATAGTAACTAATGTTGAGGGGAAGGAATTCTGAGTTCCCTGATTTGAGCTGTGGTGCTGAGTGAGGAAATGAATACACTAATTAACTAGTTACATTTGCACTGCCTGAAAGTCACTAAGACCTCTAGCTCTGTCAATGGCTTCGACTTTTCCAGCAATTTCAGATCCCTCTCTTATAATTTAAATGAGTAACTTCTTCCTCCTCTTCTGCTTCTCTCCCAAAGTCAGCAACCAAAGTGGCAAATGTTATATGCATCATGTATATAAGAGTCTGAACTAACACATTCAGATGAATGAACAGTCTAGCACACATAAGCATTGTATAGAACATGCTGTTCTCAAAGTGTTAGGATGCTGTCGAAAATCCAGAACTATTTGATTGGAAATAAGACTAAATCAGAAGTCATAAGGTAGGTATAACCCTGTAGATAAAATCTGACAAGATAATATCAGTACAATAGAAACAAAAATCATAACATGCCAGTCTTACTTGTGAGTGCACCAGAAAAAAAGCCTAAGTAAAATATCATTAATTTAGACAAAATTCGATTTATTCTTAGAAATGGACGTCTGAAATTAGGCAATGGGTTAATATAAAATTTCACCTCAAAAGAGTGAAAAGATAGATATTTGATACTGTTCATAGAGCTCAGCAGAAAATATTGATATTTTTTAAAGTATAGTATTGATTGTTTAAAAACAAGTTACAGTTTATTAAATGTCAAGCCGAACCTCCTCACATGGGAGATAGCTGGGAAGCAGAAGTGAATAGTATACACAACAGCAACATTTCCCAAATCGTGTTTTGTCAAACTTTGTAGCACTTAATTTGAAAATGGTAGTTAGTTTTATTTACTTGTTTTTAATTTTGTTTTATATATTATCAGTGGGTGGTGTGTATATGCGTGTGTGTGTGTGTGTGTGTGTGTGTGTGTGTGTGTGTGTGTGTCTATGAGTGTAGACACACAGTTTGTCACAGTGTTCCCATGAAGGTCAAAAGACAACTTTCTGGGGTTGGTTCTCTTTTTTCACTGTGGGCTTTTGGGATCAAAATCAGATTATAAGGCTTAGGCAACTAGCACATTTACATTTACCCACTTAACCATCTCATTGCCTCCAAAAGGTGGTTTTATAAACTAATAATATAATCATATCTCCATGTTCTTTACATAAAACTATGGCTTTTGGTTTCTTAAAATGGTGCAGCATTAGTACTTCTGAGATCTAGCATTTCTTACAATTGGGAAGCCACTTTTATCACTGTTTACCTCTGTGTGACATTTCAAACTGCAGACATTGGAACAAATAGTAAAGTCATTCCACTAACTTCAGCAGAAGATAAAAAAATGTAATTTTCTACCTTCATTATTAAGATTTTCATATTAATTTAGAAAATAGTAAGGCTAGATAATATCAAACTCAAATTTTCTTTGCCAACTGTAAACACACACACAAAAAAATTATAAGTTCATTTGGGATAAAATGAAAACTGTAAGAAATAGATGACATGACTGCAAAGGCTGAGCACAGGCTGGAAAACTTAAAGTACCATGAAACTACAATAAATAAGAAATAGAAAGTCAAGAGACAGAATTGAACAGCCGAACAGATTCAACATGTTAAATAATTAAACATGGTCCAAAATGGTGGGTCAAATAACAAATAAAACTATTTCATTCATTAAATTGGTATGAAACTATTTAAGTAGGAGCTCTGGATTATGTCTGCATAAAGATAACCTTCAAATGAATTTCAAGACCCAAAAGATTGAGTAAATAGAAGACGAGAGGAATAGTTGGGGAAATATTTGTTCTTGCTTAGCACAACTCTGGCTTAGAATCCATAGAAATGAAAAACATTATGTCTAAAGATACAAAAAAGGAGTAAATATTTTATTATAAAAGTTCCATAAATCATCAAAAATAATACCATCTTAAATATTGGCAAAAAATGTAGATAATCCATCCACACAGTGCACATTGGCATGCATAACCATAAATCCAAACACTAACATCATCAATAACAATTTGAAAACCAATTAACCCTAATAGAATTCAAAAAATTACAAATGAAAACAAATGCTTTACTCTCATCAAATTGAGAAAGATACATATAACAACACATAACACTGATTGAGAAATACTGCTCCAGGTACATTGACTTCTAGCAAAAGTAAAATGTGGAATAATTTTAAAGCAGCCAAATCATCAATGTACATCAAGAGTAGAAATTATCCAGGCATTTTGGTGCACACTTATAATTTGAACACTAAGGAGATCAGTGCAGGAAGATCAGAAGTTCATCATCCTCAGCTACAAAGGGAAGTTGGAGGACAATCTTGGGTATGTGAGTCCACCACCAAATCAATAAAACCCTACTTTATTGTTTGAACTTGCATTTCAACTTCTGATTTTATCCCGAGGGGGTTTATGAATAAAAGAAAATACAGTCAAGATTGTTTTATGAAGAACCTTAATTCACTGGCTAGCTCTACAGTTCATCCAGCCGAGCTCTCTCCAGATTTTATATGTTTGCATGATCATGCAGTCTTTACACCTTTTATAACCTGGTTTATTTTTCTTAAAATAATGGCCCACATGCTATGGAAATTCATGTAAAATTTCATGAAATTTTTTCATGAAAAGTCTCAAAAAGTTAAATATAAATCTACCATATTTTTCAGCTATACCACTCTTGGCATATGTTCAAAGGACTTGATATCATACCCCACAGATACTTGCTCATCCATGTTCATTGCCACTAGGAAATGGAAACAATATGGATACCTACACAGAATGGAATGCTATTAAGTGGTAAAGATAAACAAAATCATGAAATTTGCAGGTAAATGAATGGAACTAGATAAGCTCATATTGTAAGAAGTAACCGAGACTCAGAAAGACAAACATTGTGTATTCTCATTTATTGGAAACTCCTAGCTCCAAATTTTCAGAAGTATGGGGACTTGGGGGAGGGCAATAGAGGGGAATAGCATGGTACAAATTATCTGATAGTGGAAATGGGAAAACAAGAGCTCATTAGAGAGTGGAAGAGAAATCAGTTCAGGAAAAGTGGAGGAGGGTAAGGCGAAGAGCAGGATAAATTGATCTGATAGGGGAAATGGGAAATGGGGGCTCATTAAGGAAAGGAGAAGTTAAGTACAGGAGAAAGAGGTATTAAAATAAAAATATTGATGGCTGAAAATTGCCTACAGATTTATACATGTTGTTACAAATGACAAAATTTCTTTCTTTTTTAAAGAATGAATACCAGTCTACTGTGTGTTTGGCCTTCATTTTCTGTTTTCATATAGATTGAATCAATGTTCTGGTCACTGTGAATCATACTGCAATGAACACAGAAGTGAAATTATGTCTCTGGCAGGCTCATTCATTTCTTTTCCATATATAACCAATAGGCAGTTTTCTGGCTATATGGCTATTTTGTTTTCAAATTTTAGTTTTATTTTGTACTGTTTTCCACATGGTTGTGCTAATTTACATTCTGAACAACATATATCAATATTCTCTCTTCTGCACATAGCTGAAAAAACTTGCTATTTATTATCTATTCCAAGTGGATAAATTATATCTGAACATGATTTTCATTGCATCTTATTGGTTATATTTTTTCATGTACCTTTTGGCCATTGGATCTCTTGGCTTTTTGTTATTGAGTCATATGAATCCTTGTTACACACATACTACTATGCTGTCAGATGACTGTTGTGAAAATATTTTCTCCCATTCTTAAATTATTCTTTCATTATTGTTTTCTAGGGCAGGAAGGTGCCTATTCTTATTCTTCCTATCTGGCTTCCTTTGCTACAGTGAAGATATTTTCTTTTGGGGATAGTTGTTCAAGAAGATACTTCTGCGGAGGGCCAAGCACAAAGCTGCCTCTTTTCCCATTCCAGTGGCACCAGTCTCCTGTAGTTAATTTAAGATCTAATAGCTGTGGTTTTCCTGGTGGTATTTTCAGGGTTTTATGATGTTGTTGTTTTTAATAGTGTCTTGCTAAGTAGATCAGGCTGGCCTCAAATGTTTCATGTGCCTTAGCCATCTGTGTGTTGGGGTAACTGCCTGTACCACCACACCTGGCTAGACCCTCTTTAATGAATGCTTTATCACTTGTGTTACATCTTTCAGAGAATGTCCAGATATATTTTTAATTCATTTTCCTTACTTAAATTATGATTAAACTGTGGAGAGAATCGAATGATATCCTTACTTTATTATTTTAACAGTATTGTAAAAATATATTTAAATACTTATTATTAAAGATCAACGTATACTCATCATTAATAATTTCACTTATGAACTGCTGGTATTTTTATTTTTAATGTTAGAAAGCAAAAGTCAGAGAGGTTTATTAATCCCACGATCTGCACATGTAAATTATGGGTTTAAGTCTATTTTGTCATACTCCAAGACCCACATTCTAAGTTCTTTGACATATTTCTTCATGAGACTATTACTTAAAACAGGAAAAAATCTGGAGTTCTTCTGGGTTATTATATAAATAATTTATTGTATACTAATAAAATAATTAAAGTATGCCCTTTAATCATCATTAAATAATAAAAACTATCACTGAAAACAAGTCACAATTCCATTTTAGACAACATCACGGACAAACAGTAATAAATATTGTTATGAGGTTTTTCTGGAGGAAAATTTAAGTGAGAATTTTGAGTTGAGCTAACTATTATTAAACAATGTTTACTTGTACCTTTAAAAATTAAAAGTATATTTCCTGGTGTTTAATAATTATGATAAATAGTAAAAACATATTTCTCAGTATTTTTATTTTTAATGTTCTTCAAAGTGATAGCTACTGTCTAAGAAAAAATATAATTACAACCACATTCCAAATACCTCTTGATATGTTATATAATACTTAAGAACCCTATTAGTGGAAGGTACAATGCATAAGTTCTTTTAAAGTTTGTCTGCTATCAAGGAAAATCGTTCCTTTAGATAATATTAAGCTTTTTATACTAAATTGTTAATATTTTATTAACTGATTTCATCTTTTAAGATTACTTAAGAATAGATACTATTGAATGAAAATATAATTGCCAATAATTTTAATTTTAAAGAAAGATTTTCAAGGCCATTTATTGAAATTCCTGTGTTTTAGCTTTTATTCCTATGAATGGGAAGTATATATAAAACCAAAACCAAAAGCCTAGATAGACAGTAGATACCATGTGATGCCATCTTCACTGGAGTGACTTCTGGGCTCTATCCAAGTTGACCGAATTGGTCACTAACTAGCTCCGTGACACCAACTCAACTGTCCTGTGCTTTGCCCTTCTCATTTGTTAAATGAAGAGACTTACATCTTCTTAGGAATGGGAGGATTACATTTCAAATGTTAATATCTAGTATTTGGGAATGTACCTACTAAATTGTGACTCTCAAAAATCCTAAACCTTATTAGATGAAGCCACACTCTCTCTGAATAAAATAGTTGAAGATAAGTTAAAATTATCCATCAGAAGAAAGCAATCAAATATTTGCTTAAACTAAAACCCATAATGTATCGATAATGTAGCTATTATCTGTGGTGGTATTGTGTTCCCCAAAATATTGTACACCCTAATAAACCTATCTGGGGTCAGAGAACAGAACAGCCACTAGATACAGAGGCCAGAAAATGGTGGCACTCACACCTTTAATCCTAGCCTTCTGGAGGCAGAGATCCATCTGGATCTCTGTGAGTTCAAAGCCACAGTGGAAACAGCCAGGCATGGTGATTCAGGCCTTTTAGCTCAGGAAGTGATGGCAAAAAGGTATATAAGGTGTGAGGACCAGGAGCTAGAGCTGGTTAAGCTTTTAGGCTTTTGAGCAGCACTTTAGCTGAGATTCATTCTGGATGAGGACTCAGAGGCTTCCAGTCTGAGGACACAGGATCAGCTGAGGAATTGGCAAGGTGAGGTGGCTGTGGCTTGTTGTGTTTCTCTGATCATTCAGCGTTCACCCCAATACCTGGCTCTGGGTTTGTTTTTATTGATAAGAACTTTTAAGATTTGTGCTACAGTTATTATTTTGTGAAGTATGTAATAATAAAGATCCATGTTTCATACACAATTATTACTGGAAGGAACTTTTTATAACAGGTAGGCAAACAATTTCTTGAGATTAATTGAATATATTATTGTTCTAGAAAGGGGGAGCTATCATTGTGGAGGGCTATGATGGTCCCCATTATCTTGGGTTACTTCCAGGCATTTTGACCCTGAATTCTTAACACTGTAATAATATCCCCATCACTACTCCAAGATTCAGGAAGACAATAACAAAAACAAAGAAAGTAGATTTTTAAGAATGCTAATAAATTCTACACTCTGGTGGAAACTGTTTCCCTACAAATGGGAAAAAAAAATATGTGTTGAGTACACCCTGCACCTGAATTTCACTGTGAATAATCTGGGAAAATAATATATTTCAATAATAAGAATAATTCAATGCAATGATTTGGATGAGAATGTCCCCATAGTGTCTTGTATTCTGATATTTGGACCCAGTTGGTGGACCTGGGAAGGATTAGGAAGTGTGTCTTTGTTGGAGGTCTGTCACTGGGGGCAGGCTTTGAGCTTTCAAAACCCCATTCCCTTCCCAGGTAGCTCATCTCATATTCTACCCTCCTCCCTTCTCTGCCTCCTACTTGAGGAGAAGCACGTAAGCTCTAAACTACTGTTCAAGTGTCTGCCTGCTGCCATGCTCTCAGTCCTGATGGTTGTGGACTCAACCTCTAAAACTGCAGTCCCCCAATAAACTCTTCTTCTATGAATTGCCTTGGTCATGGTATCTTGTAACAGCAATTAAAAAGTAACTAAGACAGAAGTTGGTACAAGAGAACTATTGCTGTGATTGTTCTGACCATTCTGTTTTTGGAAGGAATGTGGAAGACTTTGGGACTTTGATCTAGGGAAACAGTTGAATGCAGCTGTAAGCAGGCCTTAAAATGTGTTGAGGTTAGTAGGAGTTTGGAAGACTAGTATTGAATGTAATGTGGACTATGTGGGCACAGCTTAAGGGATTTTAAAAGGGAACAATATTAGCAATTGAGCTAGCGACCATTCTTGTGATATTTTGGGGAAAAAAATGTGGCTGCTTTTTGCCCTTATTGTAAGACTTGGCCTGAGGCTAAATTGAAGAGTTTTGGACTAATTACTTTGGCAGCAGAGATGTCAAGACAGCCTAATATTGACTCTGTTGCTTGGTTACTAGTAATCACTCTTATGCAGTTCTACAATGAAAAAGAGCAAGCAGAGAATATATAAAATATATGGTTTGAGGAGAGAAAAAAAAAAGCACCAGGAAGTATAATGTTGAAGGCCAAACTTGTGCTGAGAGAGAGGAGAGGCCTGGTGCCAACAAGAATAAAAAGAATACCTGGGATGCTGACATCATGGAAAGATAATCCAAATAATTTGTGAATCACCAAATCAAATCTTATGCAGATGCCATTCATATGTTTCTCTTCCCTTGCATTGTAAGTATTTTTTATCATAAAGACCTGCCTCAACATTCTATCCCAAAATGCCTTGCTCTAATTAAAGAATTTTTATAGTGACTTGGAAATCTACACAGGAACTATATCAAGGAGTGGGTTGTGGGCTTTGGGGTTCTAACTTTAGAAATATCAATAACATTTCTATTCCTCGATGTGATGTTATCTATAGAAAACTAAATTTGCTCCTTTAAGAGTCAAGTATTTTTTTAGTAGAAAATGATGTGATGTTATCTATAGAAAACTAAATTTGCTCCTTTAAGAGTCAAGTATTTTTTTAGTAGAAAATGATTTAATTTTGAAATACAAGGATATGTGTGAATGAGATGCTGGTGTATATAAGTGTAGGTGACTGAGAGACCAGGGTTGTCAGATTCCTGGAGCTTGAATTGCAGCACTTTTGAGCTGCCCACTCCCCAAGCTTGGTCTTCTTTCTGTAATAACAGTATGTGCTCCTAACTCTGAGCCACCTCTCCAGCCCCTGCAAGTCATGTTTCTAAATAGCCTAACTTATAAGTTGTAGTTTTGGCTTATTGAGTTTATTTATCAAAATTTTAAGCATATGATAAGTGTTCATATGCTTCAATATTTCTGGCAAAAAAAATTTGACAATTTTTATCTGGTGGTTATTTAAAACTTTTACATTTCCTTTCTGGAAACAAGAACATGCTTTGATTTTTTTTGGTTGGTTTTTTTGTTTGTTTGTTTGTTGTTGTTGGTTTTTTTTTTTTTTTTGAGACAGGGTTTCTCTGTGTAGCTTTGCGCCTTTCCTGGAACTCGCTTTGGAGACCAGGCTGGCCTCGAACTCACAGAGATCCGACTGGCTCTGCCTCCCGATTGCTGGGATTAAAGGCGTGCGCCACCACCGCCCGGCTTGTTTTTTGTTTTTTGAGACAGGGCTTCTCTGTGTAGCTTTGTGCCTTTCCTAGATCTCGCTGTGTAGACCAGGCTGGCCTTGAACTTACAGAGATCTGCCTGCCTCTGCCTCCCGATTGCTGGGATTAAAGGCGTGCGCCACCACCCCCTGGCATGCTTTGTTTTTTTTTTTTAACTTTTTAAATAAAATTCTATTAAATTTGGAAAGTAAAATATAGCAAGAAAAATAAAGAGGAAATAGGGAATCTAAAGGAAATGACTTCAGAAATAATACACTTTAAAGAAATTGTCATATAATGTATCCGAACTTGCAGAGGTGTGACAGTCCATGGCCATTGAGTCCTTTAAGGAAGCATTGTTTGCAAAGAGCCTGTAATAGTTTTCACTCCAGGAACAGCTGACTAACAATGAGTGAAAGACTCTGAAGAATGAACTTACGAAAAGAGTTTTAGTAATCAAAGAAAACTCATAGCCAAGTCAATCTTATGCACGCTTGATGATATTAATAATAATTATTGTGTTTCTAAGTGATTAGTTATAATTGCTAAAGGGTTCACATAAATTACTCTAATTGGTATTTTTCTTACCCAGTCAAGCTAAGTTATTTCTAGGGTTGCCTGGAGAAAGAGTAAAGGAAAGGCGACTGGAAAGCTGAGTTGCTTTAATGTCCCATTGAAGAAATGAAGTCATGGAAGACAGAGGTCTCTTAGCAAAGCCGTTTTCTTAATAATAAACAAATGGAAGACTAAAGAATGATTTCTATTTGGATTAGATGACTTCAAAACACATTTTAAAAATTTCTTTTCTGCTATTGATTTTTCTTTCATTTCTTTTCTGATTTTTTTTTCCCTCTTGAAACTATAGAGCTCAGAATTGCCCATCTGTCAATAGAGAAACTTAGTTGTCAGAGATGGGAGCTGAGGACAGTAAGATGCACTTTCTAATCTGTCCTCTATGGACAGGCTTATCTTCTGCAGACACAGCAGTGAGGAAGAGCAAGTCCAGATGCAGTTCTCAGGGAATCTTAAACCAATTTTAGTGAGAAGAGAAACACAGCCTAGAAAAATAGAAGGACAAGAGATTGCTAAGAATACATTGCTCCAGTCCCCAGCATAGATTACCTGGCATTCCTCTTGAAGGATCTCACACCTGGAAGCATGAACTGAGCCACACCACGAGGCCATCTTCAATCTGATTATGTTCCCTATTGCACTACTTTCCCAAGCAGGAAATCTGAGTTACACCATAGAAAATAGCAGGCTAGAATCACATGTCTCTATGTTCAGCTGCTTATATATCTTGGTAAACTCATGCTCTGTGAGCAGCCTCACACTTTTTATCCATTTTGTGTGAATCATTCCTAACTCAAGCAGTTCTTGTCTGGATTAAATGAAACAATGTATATCGATTGAACTGTTTTGCATAAATGGCTCTTAGATGGCAGCCTGCCAAGGATCACTTGTGCTCTTCAGTGACTTGCTTATTGTGCCCAGATCAAAAGACTATGAACTTTCCTAGGCCCAAGAATTCAAATAATGCCAGCCTGGGCTACCAAGTGAGTCCCAGGAAAATCACAAAGCAACACAGAGAAACCCTGTCTCGAAAAACAAAACAAACAAAACAAAACAAAACAAAAAAGAATTCAAATAATGCATGGCAGATATGGGAGGGGTTGAAGAGAAGAAAGGTGTGTGGGAAGATAATTATATTTCAATTAACCTAGCAATGCCCCTAGACTTTGTGGGTACCAGGTATGTATATTTTGGACAGACACACATGCAGGCAAAGAACCTACAATTAAATATTAAAACAAATGCAGATTTCCTGAGCTCATGGTTTTTTCCTTTAGAAATTCCAAGTACTCAGTACTAAATTCATACATATATAAGCAGCACCAAATATTCTCAGCAAGTTGTATTAATATATGTATGCTCATATGTATGTAATATCTAAAATAAAAGAAAAGGAGGTCATTATTTTGAGAATGAGGGGACATAGGAAGTTTTTCAGGGAGAAGAAGGAAGGTGCAATTTATGTAATTATATTTTAATTAACAGTTAAACAATTAAAAAAGTGAATTCCTTTCTTTTTGCAATCTCCACTCTGCATCCACATCCTCCTGTGCAAATTCTGGCTTGGGGAACCAGCATACCCATATTAATACTCTTATTACTATTGCCATGAATATTGAAGCTTCTTGTCTCTGGTTTGGTAATCTCCCTTTGGTCAGTGTTTAATATTCATGGAACTTACTAGCTTTTCTCTAGTCTACATCATCAAAAATTTTAATATGTAAAATCCATACTATTATACAAATTCAAGAAAGGATAATCATTAAATATTATTGTCTTTACTTAGTTCACCAAACAATGCACAGTGGAACAATTAGTAAAATGGACTAATTGACCCATTACACTCCTTCAATAAATCAAAAAACTCATATTACTAAAAATAATTTTATAAATAGTAACGTTTAGATTGCTTTGAATATATTGAGAATGTTTTGAGCTCATGATAATTTGAGAAGGTGAGAATCCAAGTAAAATGGCCCTTTGAAAAAACCTTCCTTGGTGTTTTGCCAAAGCTAGCAATTTATATATATATATTTAACTGAAGATAGTTTTACCTGGAAATAATCTAGGGCATATGTTTTTGTACAAATAGATTTTACTACAAAACTTCTCTATCAAATAATTTGCATTGAATATCCAGCTTCAGTTCTCCCTGGGGCATAATTTAGCAATTCAACATTCTCTTTTATCTATTTATCAATTTTAGCCATGAGGTTCTGGTACAACTTCAGAATAGTTTATTTGGGGCTTCAGTGATAGTGTCACACATCCTCCTTCTTCCCTTAAAGACCACACAGCTTCTTGGCTATTGTAATTAAAAAAAAAAAAAAGAAGATTGTGGAGCATGAGAGTCTAATTTCATAGTCTGGCTCTCCCATTCTGCCACTGACAAAAAGGTGAGTTACTTAACCTCCATGAACCTTTACTTTTAATATGTAAAAAGGAGATGGTGGTATACACTGGGATATCCAATTTTCCCAGAAAGTTTGGTGCCCAGTATAGGATCCTTGGTCTGAAACTTCTGGACCCATGATCTTAAAAATGAAAAACAGATTGTGACCTGGATAACCAACTAGGAAATGTGTCTGTCCCATGGCTCAAAACTTAGGGTTACTCAGCCAAACCAAGAGAAACAGGAGAGGGGAAGGGAGGGGAGGGGAGGGGAGAGGAGGGGAGGGGAGGGGAGGGGAGAGGAGGGGAGGGGAGGGGAGGGGAGGGGAGAGGAGAGCTGGGAAGAGAGGAGAACGGAGGGGAGAGGAGAAGAGAGAGGAGAAGAGAGAGAAGAAAAATGGTGGGGAGGAGAAGAGAGAAAAGAGAGGAGAGATAGAGAAAGAGAGAAAGGAGAAGAGAGAGGGGAGGAGAAGAGAGAGAAAAGAGAGGAGAGAGAGAAGAAAGAGAAAAGAAGAGAGAGAGAGAGAGAGAGAGAGAGAGAGAGAGAGAGAGAGAGAGAGAGAGAGAGAGAGAGAGAGAGAGCGCGAGCTCATGTATCAAGAAGGGGGTACTTTATAGGTCTACAGGCTTAAGAGTCCCAGGAGAAATGACTCCAGGGAGCAAGGCACTGGATGTGAAGCCACAGTGCTTTAACATCTTAGGGCTTCAAGGAAACTTTCCTATGAGAAGGTAAAAATTAGCTACTCTCTTCAGACTCAGTCCTCAAATAATGATTATGTCCTAAATTAAAGCAGTTAATATCTTCTGCAGCAATTAAGCCAGAGCTGTTTACCATTCCAAGAATGAGTTATAATTGACCCGAGGACACAGGGCCTCAGTGAGGGAAACTTTCCATTTGTGGCTCTTAGGATTTAATTCACTTTAAACAGCCAAGTGAATTTGAGGTCAGGAAGGGAAAGCACACTGTCTTGGGAAAAGCTAGACTAAAGTGGATAGAAACTTCACAGATTAGGATGGAGACTGGCCTTCGACTGCAGAGTCTACAACGATGATGCAAATGAGAGTAATCTTGGCCACATTTCTCTAAGTCCCCCGTCGAGTCAACAGCTAAATGAAGAAAAGAACACTGAATGCGAGTACCACCTGGGATGGCATACATCACCTGAAATTTAATATATATTCAGGAGGATATTACATAGAATAAAATTAAAGAGTATAATTTTATGCATCTTCAAATTCTTTCTTTTACACAGATTTTTTTCTTCCACTTCAACCTGCCCCTAATCTTTATAAAAAAAATCTCTGTTCACACATGATGCTCATTCCATCTGAGTATTTCCCCAATACTCTAACAGGTGACAGCAAGAGAGGAGCCACTACTGAGTGCACTGGCTTATTGCCTGCTGTCCTAAAGGCTGCTTCATGTACTCCTTACTTTGAACTTGGTTCATATCTCACAAATCAGAAGCAGTTGTTCATCCTGATAAATATGTTGTTAAAATTCACTCAACGGGTGAATGCTACAGCTTGATGCTGAACACATCAGACTCTAGTACTAACATTTACTTTGGAGAGTTCACAGATCATTTCAAAGTCCACAGTGAACAGTTTCACAAATGTGGACGGCTGACAAGAAACCTGAAAGATATTTGTTCGAAATATAAATTCTGAAGACTTATTCAAATCTAAGTCAACAAGGAAGAGCCCTTGAGAGCCACTGGCCCAGGTAGCACTCCAAGGGGAATGTTCTTTCTATAAAGCCTGGTAACACCATCACAGAACACAGAAATCAGTATCCAAAATTGTCATCTATTTATTTCTAATAAGGAATTATTCCAACACAATTATTTTGAAAGAGAGACCCATAAAAATGAATTTATATTAATTGTAAATAGAAAGTTGATTCTTGGTTCTAAATAAAACAGAGGATACATCATTTCATAAACTATCAGAATCTAAACAACAAAATCAACACTGTCAAATATTTAAGGTGGATATGTGGGCTGACTTTTGTATTCTTAGCTACAATAAATTATGAGATGCTTTAATGTTTGTTTTATAAAATGAAGCACACATAAGGTAGGATGGTTACTAGGACACGGGATGGAATCACACATACATAAAAGCATGGAGAAACAGAAGAGGTCATTTGCAAGCTCAGTGTTCTAGAAGTATCTTCTCTAGATCTTTTGGTCTTCATCTATAAAATGAGTTCATAGAATAATGTTTTTCACTGGGTTACTGTATGAATTAAACACACACACACACACACACACACACACACACACACACACACACACACGAGTCTATAAGGCTTTCATATTCTAAGCTTCAAAAACTATGTGGCAATTAGTAGTAATGTGTCCATGCAAGTTGGCTGTTCTTTCTCTGCCAACTCTGATCCATGCACATTTACTAGGTAAACAACACATCTAGGAGGAATATTTATACAAAGGCAGAAAGTGGGGGTGATTCACTGGATTGATTGTCATGGACTCCAGGTGAGAATCCCTTTTTTTATAATCTCAGATTTTGGACATTCAGATCTACAAATCCCCTTTTTTGCAGAGGAAAATAGAGAAGTTCATCTTCCTACTAACCCTAAATATATCTTCTGTGTGTCTTCAATACAAGTCTATACTACCACCACTCCTGCTCACATGCACTACAGGAGATAATAACAAACTCAGACATTAACAAGCATTGTCTGAGCATTTCTTAAAAGATGGTTTTAGACACCTTGAATATCCCCAACATAAAAGTAAATTTCCTCCTAAAACACATTTTTAAATTATTAATTTGTTGTTTTTGGATAGAAAATAACAGATTTCACTGTGACTTTTTCATGCATATACATCATTGTCCCTTTTGATTCACTTCCAAGTTTGATCTTTATGATGAGAAATGTGAACTTTAATATAAATAATTCTGATAGTGTGTAGGAGAAGCAAAATTAATCAAGAGTAGAGTTTGGAGGCACAGTGTGACACTGAAATCACTTTACTTATCCTATAGTCAGTGTATTATATTACATATGTATACAAGTACATAAAATTAGAATATGTATTTTCTTGAACATTTTTGACATGACCCAGGGTATATAAGACAATACCAACAGGTTGTTTATGATTTCTATAAACCAATAGGCACACATGTATTCAGAATGTCTGGGGTAAACTTCTAACTATCAACATGTTAGACATATACTTAAATGCTCTGTATTTCATGTTTTTTAATTTAGATTAGTTATTTTTTGTTGTGTTTTGACTGTTTTGCTTTTGAACTTTTAGTTCTTTGAAAAGCTCTGTGCAACTCAGATTAGTCATAGATGTTATCTTCACCTTCAACCAACTGAATACAGGTACTGTGTCTCAATGGTTCTCCAGAAAATGATCCGAGTTTTCTTTTAAAAAACATTTGTATTTAGTTTTTTAAGACTTTCATACAATATTTTCACTAAATTCATTCCTCTCTCCCTACTCCTTCCAGATTCTCCCCCAACTTTCCTTTACCCCAATATCATGTTATCTCTTCAAAACAAATAAACACACATGGAGTCCAGTTGGGACTGGCTAACTGCTCCTGAGCACAGGGCCTATCCTGGAGGGTGGTTGAAATAAGCAGTGTCGCTCCACTAAAGAAAACTGGTTTTCTGTCCCAACTCTTTAAGAACAGTAGCTTGGCTAAGACTGTGATTTCATGCCTACTTCCCCTTCTTAGTGCTAGGGTTTTGTCTAGCTTGAGTTTGTGGAGGTCTTCTGCAGTCTATCATAGTCTCTGTGAGTTAGTATGCTCATCAGCCCTGTTGTGTTTGGAAGACTTGGTTTCCTTTAATTCATCCACCACGTTTAGCTCTGACAATCATTCTGCTCTTTCCTATTGTCTATATAGATCTCTGAGGTTAGAGAAGAGGGGCGTAATATAACATCCCATTTGGGGCTGAATGGTCCAAAATCTCTTATTCTTTCCTCACTAAGTAGTTATGGGTTTCTATGTTAATCATCATCCATGAAATAAAAAATTTCTGAGAACTGAGCCATACCCTTATCTGTGGGTATAGCATTATGTCTTTAGGATCAGTTTTATTACTATGTTCATTTAGCAGAATATAGTAGTAAGTTTTCCATTAGGGACTATGATATATCTGGTCTCATGTTCTTGTTAATTAAAGGTATCAAGTATGGGTTGAATCATGTGGGTCAAGGCTTAAAACCAATTACAAAATAGCAGTTGGTTATTCCCATGACATCTGTGCTACTATTGTGTCAGTTGGTAAATTTTGTAGGCAGAACATTATTGTATCTCAAAGGGTTCATAGCTGAGACTGATTATTACTTTTCTCTTCTGGTATTGTGTATAGTACCTTCTAGCACTATTAATGATAGCCAGTTGGAGTGCTGCTTCCAGCTGAAAACCATATAGATTTTCCATGTTCTATGATGTAAGTATGTGGTATCTTCAGAAACAGAGATTTACTGTCAAATTGTGGAGAATAACAAATACCATAGCAACAGCCTGTAATGTTTTGTCTAGGGGAGGGCCTATTGGACTATTATTTTGATCAATAATTCAAAAATGATACAACCCATTCCTGGGAATGAGCTTTTTGTTGGCATATGATGTCTTGTTGGAATTTTGTCTTCCTCATTATATGGTAACTCCATTTATACTTTTTGTATATATGTATATATATAGTTTAAGAAACTTCTATCTTAGTGGATTTCCAATGGAGAATGTAGTAAGTATACCATGTTATCTGGTAATTTGTAGTTGTGTATTCCACACAACAATGATAAAATATTTTTATGGTAAATATGGAGGCATAGATGCAGAATTTTAGATGTAAGAAAATGAAAAACAGGAAAAAGGACATTGAGCAGAAAGAAGCAGCAGAACCTACATTGGTCCCTCTCTACAGACATGGAAGGGCCCAGCAGAAAATGGCCACCAGTGGGAACTGAAGGAAGTCAGCACTCTGTTCATAATCAGTTACCTCTTCAAGGCATAATCAGAATAGCCATCTTCTTTCTTTTTGTTTTAGTTGACTTTTTGTTTTCCCATCCTGAGGGTTGAATCACGAGGTCTTTGGCCCACAAGAAAAGTCCTCTACATGTGCCTTTTCTCTTACCCCTGTCAGCGTTACATTGTCTAATCCCTAATCCCCCTGGCCCTTGCCTTATGCACATGCACATTTATTTGGACAGTGTATGAGTGGCACTGTTGATGCTCGCTGCCTTTATTCACTTTGTTCGCCACTTCTGAACTTCTCACCAGCTTTCTGAGCAGCATTACAGAAGACATTTCTAATAATGGAGTATCCTTCTTAAAAAAATTGTGTGTGTATGTGTGTGTGTGTGTGTGTGTGTGTGTGTGTGTGTTCTTTTAGGATTTCTACACATAAACAACATATTTGAACATATAAAAATTTCAGTTTTTAAATTCTGTTTTATAACTTAGTGAGTTGATTTGCTGTCGCTTGTATGTAGCAGGTTTTATGATATCTACCAGAGCATGAGCAACCTACCATGGGTTACTCAACCTACCATACCCTTAAAGAAAACTGACTGACAGTCCTTTCCTGAAAGCCATAAACTGCAAACAGATAGTCCGTGGCGGGTGGGTCTCATGGGCCTCTCCCTTACCCATTTTGAAATTGTGTCGGGTTTGCTCTTGTGCAGGTACTGCAGAGGCAACCACAGATGCCGTGAGCTCATGACTGCAACGGCCATGTCCTGTCCAGGAGTCATTGTTTCACAACAGTTCTCCCCAAACTCGACCTCTTACAATATTTCTGCACCCCCTTTTCATGATATTCTCCAGACTTGTATGGGGGAGTGTGATACTTATAGATGAGCACTGCATGAACACCAATTCTCTGTACTTTGACCAATTAGGAGTTTCTGGAATAACCATCATCCATTGAAAAAGAAACTTCTTTGTTGAGAATTGAAAGCCACACTAATCTAAAGGTATTAAGATAAATATTTAGAAGTCAGTTTTTAATGTTCATTAGCAAAATATTTGTAGAAAGTTTCCCTTTAGGGTCTATGACCTCACCAGCCTCATGTTCTTGGCCAGAAACGAGTCCCAACCTGTGGAGAAGACTTAATTTCAGTCAGAAACTTGTGGAGTGTATTCATAGCATACCTGCTCTTAATGGCATCCTGGATTTCCACTTTGCTGTTCAATCATCCTTACATATCATCAGAAACAGTATATTTTAAAATTGTTAACAGCTTTCTTTCTCAAAGGCCTCTACTCAGATATAATTTAATGTTATAATTATTTGCTATCACAGAAAATGGGGTTACTAAATTTAGATGGTATCACTAACTTTTGTTTATATGATAATGTTTCTTTACAGGACCTACTGCAGACATGGTAAGATTCAAGGAACCCTTAAATGACTAATGGACATTATTAAAATCCAGACTACTCTCAAATAAGAGGAACATTTTTCTTTTCCTTTTCTCATATAAGTCGTCTTTGTATAGTATTGTGTAATTTCTATTACCCCTGTCAAGAACCCTGCATTTATTCCAGGATGCTACAGCTTTAACAAATTTTTAGGGCACTGTTTTTGAAAGGCTCTTCTCTTTCAGTTCCTGTTAGTGACCCAGTAATTGTTTTCATGGCTTTCCAGTCAACTGTGAAGTACTCTGATAGCATGTCAACAAAATGTCAAATACTGAGGGAGAGACTCTATGAGTGTTATTTTGATTGATTGCATATTTGAATCTTTTTGCTCCCAGCTGCTCCTTGGACATTGTATCAAAGAACACAGAAATGAGAGGGGAGGCCTCTCAAATACTTTACAGTCTGTTTTTATAGACCACATAGCAGAGGAGAAGAGGAATGGCAAACAGAGCCACTGAGCCTATTGCTAATAGGGCTATGTTCTAAAGAACTTGCATTTATAGAATCTCTAGCAAACTGACCCACAGAAACAAGTCTCTTATCAGCACAATAAAGTTCTGAGTCCTGATGTCTACCTCCTTGACCTCCTTTCACCACCACAGAAAACATCAACATTGTTCTGATAGTTTGGGTTAGCTACAGACATAGGAGAAAGATTTGATATGAGGGAAAAAAATACAACTTACTGCCAAACTACACTTTCAGTACACTAAGAAATTAGACATGGGTTAATAAACATTTTTCTATATCCCTTTCTACTAGTTGATAAGATATTGGCTTATAGCATGCAATTTGCTAGGTTATAAGGTAAACATCCTGGCAGAGGCAAACATGTGGCAGGGACATATGGGCTACTTCTTTTTTTACCAGACTATTAAAACAATGATCAGTAAGGATATGGAGTTTCTCACACCAAGAATAGGGTAAAACACTGGATCCAATGCAGAAGGTGCGTTTCTCCCAGGGAAGTTACTTGGCCCTGGCAAGGCAGACAGCAGTGAAGACAATGGTGAGTGGGATGACACTTTGACCAGAACTGCTTGTGTATTTTACTTCTTGATCTCTACTCACACCCAAACTTCATGTCAGTATCCTTAAGATGACCTGATAGTTAGTGGACTCCTATTTGTTCCTCTACCTGATTCAGCTCAATCAAATAAGCTTTTCTCTGTTTCTCACTACCACTTGTCCTTTTAATTAATACATTGAAGATTGCTAGGCTGCCAAAGCCCAGGCAATGACCTTAAATCTCTGGTGACAGTACAAATCTATAAGGCAGATTTCTTGCCCCCAAGAAGTTCACTTCTAATGCAGTATGCCAAATATCCATATCTATGACAACAGATTTTTTGTTAGCTTGTTTCTAAAAGAAAGACAAGAATTAGACATGAATATAATTAAAATAGGGTATTTCTTCAGTAAAGCAAACATTGGTTGAATTATTTTCAGGATAGCAAAAGCTAGTCATATGCCAATGGACAAGTGATGTAGGGGCTTTCTAAGTAAGTACTTGACAGTGAATGTATGAGAATGTCATACCCAACCATTATCTCAGACATCAGTCATCATTGAGACATCTTTCTAGCCATCTTTCCTCAATTAGGGAAACAGAACCAAAGTTTTTAATTAAAAAGTTCAATAGAGTTGAGAGGTTATTTATCTCTCCCATGAATGTATCTCAAACCTTCATACAAAAAATATTTCTGAGAATAAATAATTCTAGAATGTACTTGATTTTAAAGATGAAAAAGTAAATGGCAAGGGAAATGGGTTTAGACATTTCTCAAGCAAAGGTGTCTTTGTTTATAACATCAACCAGTGTTCAGGAAAAACAGCAATCATTTTGCCAGTTGGGTGAGCAATAGCTAAGGGATATTAACTGGATTTGAAAGAATTACACAACATACCCCAAGGACATTCAGTGAAAAAAGTCAACGTGATCCATATCTTGGATAGCTTAAAATTTAACAAAATAAATGGGTGCACAGTGGAAAGATGAGCAAATGAAAAGTAACCATACAAGCAACTTCCAATAGCCAGAAGCCCATATGACCATAGCATAATATGACAAAAGTATAACAGGAACATCATTTGGTGATAATCTTCAGGGAAATTATGAACTACAGTGAGCCTTTTATGTAAGTAAGGATGAACATAAATTAAATAATGTGACTTGTCTCCTTTTTGAAACTAAAGGAATTAATTTCTTCTTTTACTTTAGCATGTACCTTAGAAAGCTTAGAAACATTTTCTCTCTTTCAAATATGCATTAAATTTTAAAAACTAGATAGTCTTTTTGTCACCTTTCTAACTCAGGAATGTCTCAACTGTTTTGAGTGGTATCACTTAGAAAGGTAAATGCTAAGAAGCATATTTCATACTTTTTATTTTCTGTGTGAGAGCAGGAATTGTTTCATCCCCTACCTCTGGTTTGGAACGCTATCTCCTGCCATTAAGATGGCCACAAACTTATAAGGCCAGTTAGCTAATATAGAAGGCCACATGAATTATCTAACATTAGCTAGTGGAGTGGTGATTTCAAGTCTTATTCCATGTGTGACAATTATTGTTCCTTTGGAAAATATACATAAAAGTTCTGGGTTGGGAGCAGACTTCCCATTTTAATCCCAATTGCCCAAAATATGTCTGATTAAGCCAACATGGTTTCTGAACTCTAAGAGCAAAATTAGCCCTGTCAAACAGTGGCAGATTAAAACATAAATATCACTGAAATGCGATTTAATATCTATTAATCTCTATTTTATTGTTTTATAGCTATCTCCCTGCTTGGAAAATGATTATAGTTTTACTTTCATGTAGATACATTGTGATAATGGTCTTACCAAAGAAAAAAGATAGGAAAAATATCGAAGGAAAGGAATGAGAGAAAAAAGGAGATGTGGAGAGAAGGAAGGGAGAGAAAGAGAGAAGGAGGGAAGAGGAAAACATGGAAAGAAGGAGGGAGAAATATTCTTTGATAGTAAAGAGCTGAGTTTCAGGTCCAAATTTTACCTTACAAATTCAATGGTTTTTGTTATTGTTGTTTGGGGACTTTTGTTGTTTTGTTTTGCTTTTGTGCATGCTTTCTTCATTGTTACCCTGATATTTAAATGTAAGGATATTCTGATATGGTTTAGCTATAAGGTGTGGCTAGAAAGGAGTTGTTGTAATTATTGTTGGAAGTTTGGTCTCTAGTTGCTGGAACCTCTCTGGAAAGTTCTGACAATGTCATGGGGTGGGGATCTACCTAGAAGAAAGTATATCACAGGCAGAGGGTTCTTTGGAGGTCCCTGTCCCTTGCTTCTAGTGGTCAGCAAGGAGTTAAAATTGCAGAAGCAGCTGGCATCCCCCTGCCATGTTTTCCTGCCCAGGTATAGAGGCCATGGGTGAGACCATCTGAAACTGCAAACCCAAATAAATTTTTCCTTCCTTGAAGATGTTTATGGCAGGTATTTTCACATAATGACACAAAAGTAACTAATACAGAAAACGCAAGAACTTACAAAAAAATATTACAGGGAAAAATAAACGTATCAGAGAAATAGGGTAATTGTACTGAATAAATGTGGCCATGTGTTGTGAAGCCTTCAGAACTTGATTGTAGACTGAATGTAGAATAATTTGGAGAAGTGTTCTGGACAAAGCTGAGAGTTCTATAAGCAGTGGTAAATGTGTAACAGTTCGGGAGAGTAGGATGTCTGTAGTGGGTAGCCATTCCAACTTGGTTCTGGAAGTTCCAACCCCCATTGAGACTCTGGCAACTGTCACGCCTACGAGGCGGGGCGAGGGGAGGCGCCTGGGGACCCGAGAGCTGGATGGGCCGGTGCTCGCGCTGGGCGCTCTCTCGTGCCGGGACGCTGACCAGTGCAGATTGACTGTGTAGAGCTCCGGAGAACACCGTTGGACTGCATTTCACCTTCCCCAGACCCTGCGACCTACCCATTACTTAATTTGTGAGTTTCGCCATTAAATAAATATCCTTTTAACTACGTGGAGTGGCCAAAATAATTTCTCCAATAGATGTCAACAGGAACAGGAACAGTGAAGGCTTATTTGGTTTTAGATAGAAGAGAGGAATCAGTTGGGAACTGGCCTACAGGTCATTTCTGCTACAGTCTGAAAAATAATTCGTCTACATTTTGCCTGTGCTTCAGGATCTTTAATGAAGCAATTAAAATAACTGCCTGTTTCAGCAAAGGATCTAGATTCAATTCCCAGCACCCATATGGTGCCTTATAACTACCTGAAACTCCAATCTTAGGGGATCTGCAACCACTTCTGGCCTCTGTGGGCAATGAACACACACATGGTATAGAAATGCAGGAAAAATATTCATCATATGGAAGTAAATAAATGAATAAACAAATGAATAAAGTTGGTGAAATAGTAGTATTTGGTAGAGGAATTTTTAAAACTAACATTCAGGCATTGATATTATTTACTGCTTTCACTAAGATTCATGGTGAATTAGGGGGAACAAACATAGCTGGAAACTGAAAAACAGATTTTGGTTGAAAAAATAACAAAAAATGAGTATATTTAAACTTATAAAAAGCAGGCTATGGTTATTAAAGTGATTATTACAAGTAAAGAGAGACTGGATAGTTTGCATCAGGACAAGAAGGAAGATGTCATGAGGACATCTTAGGAACTGTCAGATTCCATTTATCAGAGAATGAAACATGAAAAGGTTTCAACTCATTTGAACAACTTAGCTTTGAGTTACCTAGATTGCCATGCTCACACAAATTCATCATGAGAAATGTTTTCCTGCATTTAACTACCCAAGCACTCAGAGGTCATTGAAACCATGGTCTAAAGTGTGTGGATAATAAAAGATATCTTGAATATCATCCACATGGTGCTATTACACAGGTATGCAGAATGTAAAAGTTCTTGGGTCATGGCAAAGTGTGAGAGGGTCAATGTGACTGCAGATAGTCTTTAAGAGGATGATGTGTGAAACTATAAGGGTGAAGCCTGAGCTGCAGTAGAGACTTAAAGATCTTTGAGATACCAGGCGTATGTAATATTTGTTAAGGACAAATATAGGGGATGAGTGATCTCAGCCTAAGAGGGAATTCATATGGCTACAAATGGCTCTCCATTCAAACATGGAGAAGGAGTTGCCTGAGATCTTTGGAGAGCAAATCACAGCATATAGTTCCAATGCTAAAATGAACTACAGGATTTAGTGTTTTTTTTTCTTCTGCTAGGTTTTCTCTTGCTTTGATTACATTCCTCTTTCCTTACCTTTTATATGAACATTAGTAACTTTCTTTTTGGTGGTAGTGAGGCTGCAGCTAAGAGATTGTCTTGACTCTAGTCAACAAGGTTTTTATATCATATTAGACACAAAATCATAGCATGCTTTCTAACCTACCCCATCTGTATTTGCCTTTTGCACTTCATGCATTTCCCTCTCTTTGAGTCCATTGTTTCTCTGTAGTCCTACATTGATTTAACTGGCAATGACTTACTTCTCTTTCTTTTTGCCCCTAGTGTTGAGTAGCTCCAAGGGACTGTTCAAATATTCCAAATTTCCTAGGTAGAGGTTGCTGTCCCTGTAGATCTTTCTATGGATCACTTGTACCCAATTTGTTTTTGGAGTAAATAAGTGCTCCAATTTTCAGCAGTAGTTCTCACAGTGACCCACTTTGTCTTCTGGAAAATATCTCTCCATAGAGATATGCTCTTCCTGTTGGATCTCACTCTCCCTACCACTTTTCTCTGTGTTTTGCTAGGAATGTGGGTGCCACTCATCTCTCTTAGCTGCTGGTATTTCAGTTTATTTTAATTAATTATCTGAGAATTTTGTATAATATATTTTGATACTATTCACCCATCCTCTAACTTCTCCCAGACCCAAACTTCTTTCTTAACCCCCAATCTTAAAAAAAAATGTAAAAAGTCCAATTTTTGCTTCTCATATATTTTTGGATATGTAGCCTTCCACTGGAGCATGATAACTGACTATGGGCTACACACTTGAACAAAACTGATCCTTTCTCTCCTAACCCTAACAGCTAATTGTCAGTAGCTCTTTGGCTAGGGGTGAATGTTGGTTAAATGGTGCCATGCCACGGAGGAGAGTGCTCGAGTCACAAGCTATAGTTACCTCTTTAGAGCTTTATTGGGAGATTGGGGGGGGAGGAAAACAGACAGAAATAAGAGAGGGATGCACAGAGGGCCCACCTGCTTTTTAGGCTGGGACGCCTTTGCAGGCTGATGACATAATTAAGGACCAAATCCTTATAGTGAGACTTTGTGTACACCTCTCCTTACCATGCTGGGGATCTGGTCTGGCTTGAGCTTGCACCACACATTGTGCATGTTGTCATGATCACTGTGAGTTCATGTATGCAAACTGCCTTGCTTTGTGTAGGAGATTCTTTCTTTGTTAGTTGTGATATTTTATTTGTGCTCTAATAAATAAAGCTTGCCTGGAGATCAGAGGGGAAAGCCAGCCATTATAAGTAAACACTTTCATTATTATTTGAATTATTGTTAAGTAACAAAGTGAATGACTACTAGTTACTTATCAGTTGCTGTGACAAAACACCATAGCCAAGGCAACCTACAAAAAAAAAGCATTTGATTAGACTTACAGTTTCAGAGAGAGAGAGTTCATGATGGTGGGCTAAAGGCATGGTGGCAGGAACAGTTGAGAGCTCATATCTTGATCCATAAGCAAGAGGCAGAGAAAGTCACACTGGGAAAGTTGTGAGAATTTTGAAACCTTAAAGACCACCCTCAGTAATACATCTCTTTCCACAAGGCCACACCTCCTGTCTTTCTTACAGTTCCACCAACTAGGATGAAATATTCAAACATCTGAGCCTGTAGGGGCATTCTCACTCGAGCCACCACGGTGATTAAATAGGACAATTTTCTGAACCTCATGAATACCAATATGTTCCTAGTATAAATAACAATGTACAATATATACACAAATATACCTTGATATTTAGTAAGCTGTATGACGTGTGTGTGTGTGTGTGTGTGTGTGTGTGTGTGTGTGTGTGTGTGTAAAAATAGGACATACTTGGGGAGTTAAAATTTTTATTGTAATTTTAATCTGAATTTTATAGGAAAAGAATAGATTTTCAAGGAAGTCATTGTTGGTCAAAACACATGATACAATCTCCATTATGAATTTTACTTTCCCATTTTTAAAATGTATCTTTATTCCCAGAAGCAGCCACATTCCACTAATTCTTGTTGTATTAGCACTGTAGAATACATTCTCTATATAAGTAGATATTCCTCAAACATTACACCTTAGCAATTATACAGTGGAAGAAAGCAAGTCAAAAAATCATTTGAGCTTAATGGTAAAACTATATGATATTGATTTAGGTATAGACAAGTATTTACGTATAGAACACTTCAAGTATTCTCATTAGCTTAGCGGTCAAGGACATTTGTTACTAACTTGTTCTAATCACTTAGATTTACGAAAGGTCTACCTTCCTGCTGTTTATAATTCACAAGAAAACACTATTTCAGAATGCTTTGTCTTGCTGTCTACACTGAAGATCTTCTCATTCCTGTGATCAGTTTGCACAAGACTGTTGCATGCTGAACGATCCCACTTACGAGCACCAGATCTTTAAAGGATCAACTTCATAGGTGTAAACAAATTAGGGAAGTGCCAAGGTGCTTGTCAGCAGAAAAAAATTGTCTTAAAATAATTACTCTGAAAATGTCTTGTTACATAGCTTATTTAGAATGTATATTACATGTAAAGAAATTCTAGCTAGACAGGCTCTCTTCCTGTGGCTAAAATGTAGCATTCATCACGACTCCCATTATTTTTCCTTTTCTATTTCACTTTTTTTGTAATGTAAGGTAATATACAGGTCAAAAGTCCAAGATATGGAATCAACTGAACATTAATTAGAATGCCAGTAAGCTACTTTTGAATGTGGAAGCAAAATTGTTTATTCACTCTAACTCTTAGTTTCTCATCAGTGAAATGGGAGTAATAATAATAATCCTTAATACTCAGAATGTTATGAAGATCAATTCCCAAGTGTATATTTTAAATTTATTTTTAAAGTTGTTTACAAATTATTTGTCTAATTATGACATGTTCATAAGTATATATATTAAGTAAATATCATATTTACCCCTTATACACTTATTCCTAATTGTCCCTCAAACTGGACCCTCCCTTCATTAAATTGTATTATGTATATGTTTTAAGTAGTTGGCTGCATAGTTAGGTATATAGTTCAGTTGCTATAACAGAGACACACACACACTCCACACACCAAAGAGTACAACACACACACACATGCTCACACAGACACACACACACACACACACACACACACACACACACACACACACTTACTTAAAGTAAAACTAAGAAAACACTTTGTAAAGATTAGCTTTGATCTTTAGATTCCATAAGTCTCTGTAGAATATACCTTGGTATACACCTTTTCTGTAACTATAAATACCTTAGCAGTTCTTGCCTTTTTATACTTCATAGCAAGTAGCATATTTTATTGGCACTATACTTTCTATTTGCATTTATTTAGGTATTCAGTGAAGGCAGGGAAATGCCTAACTTGTGCATTATTCCATCTTTAATATATAATACAGAGTATCCTTTAGACATTGTTAATATTTGTTGAATGAATGAGTAAATGTATCATTTTCCCCACAGATATTTAAATCTAAAAGAGGAGATGCCTTGGATACCAGATAAAATGCTCCTATAGCTCATTGGTAAATTAGCAAATTGATAGGTAATTAATACATTTAGGCTTTTTAAAGCTGATTGTGACGAACGGGTAGAATTTTAGCAACTGATGAAATCCAGTTCTCAACCTTGGAAAATCCATTCAGCTCCCAGCCTCAGGGGATATTCTCAGGGTATGTGCCTCTAGAGGGGCTGGCTCTGCATCCCTCTGACTTCCTCTGAACTTTTATTAGTAGCAAACCTCCCGAAAGCCAGCCTTTGCAGACATCAAATTCTGCAGTAATCCACTGAGGACCAGCTGCACAGATGTAACATCAGCATCACTTTTGGCTACTTCTCAGCACACATGAATAAGCAGTAAAATGAGACCCCAGCTCAGCAATTCCTTAGTAAATGAATGGGAAACCATGCTCCAGGCAGTTATTGATATTACTAAATGGCCCTTGAAAATTGCCCATTGGAGCTGAAAGTATACCTTTTCCTTCTAGGCCTTGAATTTTCCTTCACTCCCATTTAGATCTTCAGTACTATATGTTCCCTTGCTTGAGCATCATAAGTTTGCAGGCATGACAGTAGCACACAGCCTTTATCATTCCACAGGATACTCACTGAAAAAGTTAACTCTTAAAACTGTAGCTTATGGAAATGAACACTCATGAGAAAAGAAACATTCTAAAATTCAGAGTTCGGTAGGTAATAACAAAATGAAGGCAATATTATCTAAAGCATGAACTCAGGCCATCTTCAGCCAGTCCACGGAGAGTGGCTGCTATTAAAAGGAGGCTCAGATTCAAACCTCTTGATTAAAATTTTCTTCTATATTATCAAATTTTCATTGAAAGGGACAAGGCTATATCATGAAAGATTAAGACAACAGAGTTCTCAGTTGTATTCTCTATAAGCAAAAACCACAAAGCAGATCTGCTTATATAAATGCAATGTTTTGAAAGATAGCTACTTACATAGGGTGGGAGTACAGTGGACATTTACTCATAGAAGAAGAATTTGTGAGAGTAGGAGAAGGGGGTGTTTATAGCTAGTGTGCTAAAACATTTCTTCACTTAAGAGTGGGCTGCACACTAAATAATTCTTTCCAAATCCCACTGCTGGAAGCAGCATCTCTGAGCTTTTAGGTTAATGTATTATTCATGCTGCTTGTTTGCACAATACTATTGATCATTCACTGTTGGGCCAAACAGTAAGATGGTATTTAGACGACAATGTAACACACAGCAAATGCCTGAAACACTAAAATTAAATTGTGGAAAGGAGGATGCACAGAGCAATTCATTGGAGACAGAGTCAAATATGAACTTAAATGAGGTGCTTTATATTAAGTGTACACATTTTAGTCATGAAAAATTCTATGGGGGATGGGAATATAGCTGAGTGGTAGAATGATTCCTTCTCTAGCATACATGAGTTCCAGAGCACTGTGTGTATTCTCTCTCTCTCTCTCTCTCTCTCTCTCTCTCTCTCTCTCTCTCTCTCTCTCTTCTCTCTCTCTCTCTCTCTCTCTCTCTCTATATATATATATATATATATATATATATATATATATAAAATAAATTAAAAAGTAGGGAGTGTGGAGTATAGTGATGAAACTATTGGGGCTCTACAGGACACTGAAACCAGATTGCAGATACTGTGAAGGTATTCTGCTAATACAGACATGCAAGGGAAGATATTAATCTGTAACTCAATATACAAGGATGAAACATCAAGTATACTCCATTTTCAGGAATATAAAAATTATTATATAAGAAACAAAATTTCCCTTCTCTTTGCCACAGATGCAGACAACTATAGAAAACTACAAGCAATTGAAGTGTAGTTATGGAGCCCAATCATAATGGATTCTGGGATATCTCTCAAGCACTCCTTACCTACAGCTTAGGCAATATTGTGTAAGAGGGAGTGGAAAAATTGTAAGAGCCAGAGTGTCAGGATTTTGCTGTGAAACTGTTTTCTAGTGAAAACCTACACCTGTATTGTCTCACCAACATGATCACCCAAACATGAGCTGAAAAACCAGGACATCAGTGAAGATGCCAAACTGGAATGGGAAAAGCCTGTGTGCCTCAACCCTACAGAAAGAACCACATGCAAATGAGGGAAGTTGGGAGTAGGAACAGTCAAATCCCTCAGGGAAGGGCATACCAATTAGTTGTCTACTGCCAAATGGTCACCCCCCAGTACAAACATACACCTAACATTATATGGATTGAACAAGTTATATTTAGGAATATATATGTATTCACCCACCCCCACCTCCACCCCACATACATATATAATATACATTATAATATACAAATATTCATGTAATAACAGTTAATGAAAACAGACAGGCAGTGGTGGTGCATGCCTTTAATCCCAGAACATGGGAGGAATTGGCAAGAGGCAGGAACTCACTCTGTGAGTTTGAGGCCAGCCTTGTCTACAGAGTGAGTTCCATGACAGCTAAAACTGCAAAAAAAACCCTGTCTTGAAAACAAACAAACAAAAACAAACAAACAAACAAACAAAAAAACCAACCAATCAACCAACCAAGCAAACAAACAAACAAAAGCCAATTAGTGAAAAAAAGAGACCATGAATTGGAAATAAAACAGGGGAGAGTATTTAAGGTGGCTTTAAGTGAGGAAAGGAAAAGGAAAAATGCTGTAAATGTAATATCAAAATTAAAATAAAATAAATTTATTTCCATCAAAAATCACCAAAACTATAGGTTTAAAAATCTGAAAGTGAAAATCAAATCATCCTCTAATTATAACAGATAGACACATCCTAACAAGGTGAAGCCACTTAGTTTTAAACATGGCTGTTTATATGTTTTGCACTTCAAATTCTGCATACAAGTAGTGCAATTTCTGAACCCTTTCCAAAATGCCTGGGAACACACTTGCTGATTAGTGGTAGAATGATTGAAGGAAAGTACCAGTACAGGGTGTGTGGCTTTGTTCTGATGCTGTCAATGTGACCATAGTGGACCTGACAGACTACTGAGCTGTGTATCAGACAGAGTGGCTAGAGGAGGAGAAGTCACTACTCATTGGGTGTGTGATCACTAGTAGGTTCCCTATACCACAGTGGATGACTCTACACTCACATGCATATGGGTAGCACAAGACATGAAGTTAGGAGACAGATGTGATGAGGGTTCTGTGGGAAATGGCAAGGGGATGTGAGGGGTAAATGGCATCATGATTCATTGTATATATGAATGAAATTTTCAAGGAATTAACAAATAATTTAAAAATAGTATAGTTTTTCTCTGCAATAACTGTCTGATGAGTATAATTCCTAATTTATACTTCCCAGGTTTTTGACTGAAAAGAAAAGTTTATCTATTTTTTAATGAATTTCCCTTCTTGCCCCCTAATATAACACAACTGCATCATCACTTGATCTTGACAAGCATATCATAAGTTTACTGTCTTCCAGTGTGCATATTTCCAGTGGAGATGCTCACTTCTTTCTTCACCAGGATTCCTGGATACAATAATATTAGGAACTATGTGCAATTGTGTTCATGGATCATTTGTCTGATAGTTTCCTATAAAGCTTCCTGACTTCTCTAAACATCCATATGCTATCTAAAAACTCAATGAATATAGGTTACTGATCACTTATTTTCTTTGATAGATTTTCTATTCTTGTGATAAAACCTAGAGATCAAAATAACTTGGGAAAGAAAGGGTTTATTTGGCTTACATAAACAGAGTCACAATCTATTGAGGGAATTAAAGGCAGGAACACAAGGCAGGAATATGAAGGTAAAAACTGAATCAAAAACCATGGAAAGATGCTTCTTTATGCCTTACTCTCCATTTTTTGCTCAGCCTGCTTTCTTATACTATCTAGTACCACCTGTCCAGGAGTGGCATTGCATCAAGCAAACTGGGCCCTCCCATATCAATCATTAATCAAGAAAATGCTCCCACGAATATTCCCATAGCCAATCCCATGGAGGCATTTTCTTAATAAATATTCCACCTTCTGAAGTAGATCTAGGTTTGTGTCATGTTGAGAAAAAATATACTTATGTTCTTGATCCCATGGAAAAGGCCCAGCTCTCTCTGTGCTAACATTCTATGAACATTAAATGGAATCATTAGTTTGGATGTTTGGTAAGTGTAATGTCCAGTGGATTGATGTCTTTTCTAAGCCAAATAACACAAGACTGAGCATGCATAAAAACTACTCAAGAAAAATGAAAGACTACCCATGATCAATAACATTTGGTTCTACCAAGTTCATTCTCAATACAAAGATACTATCCATTCTGAAATTGTGTATTTTTCTAAATATACTTTGGTGAGAAAACATATCTCATTCTTTGTATGGAAAAACAGATTGTCTACATATCAGGGGCTAATAGTTCTATATTCATGAGAAAAATGTGAACTTTTTCTCCTATTTTGCTTCAATCAAAATCAAGAAGGTATGAAGAGTGACGAACACAGATTAGCAATCCTCTTTCACACTAGGTATTCAGAGGCAAATTGTTGGGTGGGTTTCCCAAATAAACAGTAGGCTTGTTAATAATGACAAGAATAAGTGAATCTATGGAATATTTATAAGCCAAAGTTGTCCAATGGATAAGATCCTGGCTTTCGCTAGGAGGACTGCGTTTGGTAGTTTTTAGATTATAACACTTAAATGTCTGCAATATGATGAGAAAGAAAGGAAGATAGTGAAGAAGAGGTTGCCACTGTTTCTTCTCTGTTTTCCACTTCCTTGCATGTCATAGGATACCTAACAAAGAAGTTAGAAATCTTTATTTCACAGAAATTCTAAATTAAATAACCGACTTTGAAGTATAAATTCTGTAAAGAGATAGTTAATAGTCTCTTCAATTCTTTTCTGCATCAGGGTCACAATGTTGAAAGGGGATATGAACACAAACTCCCATCCCAAGTCCAGAAGCTATCTCCAATTGATAACCACTAGCAAAGGAAAAATCAGTTTTCTCCAATGAAATTTCTTTGGGTATAGAAACCAGTCTTAAAGGAAGGCCCCATGCCCAGCAGTAGATGACCAACACAAAATGAACTTAATGGTAATTTTGGAAGATTTAGTCTTGTAATGACTTGGGCATTTTTTTAATCTTATAGGTCTTTTAATTATATATTATGGTTTCAAATTTTGTGTTTTTATGAGACTCCTGTGCGTATGAATGTGTATTTCTCAGCAGCTGTATGTATTTCTTCTGCCTTTTCTTTGGCTCTTCTTTTCTGTTGTTTGTTTTGTACAACTCTGTTTTATTTTATTTTATTCATTTATTTTTAGATGTCTATATGTTTTCCAAGATGAGAAAAAGAAAGGGTGTAGATTTGGGTAGGTAGGAAGGTCAAGAAGGGTTGGGAAGGGGAAAACTTGATCAGATTATCAGAATATATTGGATGAAAACAAATCTAGGCTTAATAAAAATGTCCTATTTGCCATTACAATTATTGCCAAATTGCAATTATTGCCAAAACTAAACAATGAGAAATCTGAAAAGGCAAAAATAGTAGGTATTCAATCAAAGATCATTAATTTAACCAATAACTATAACCTTCTATACAATGTCTTCTCACAAAGAAACCCCTGTGAGGTCCTTTGAGCAGGCAAGCGTGAAAATATTTATTTGTGCTGAAATGTGATATTTTATTTGTATGTTAATAAATAAAGTTTGCCTGGAGATCAGAGGTCATAGCAAGCCATAAACAGAAGTCAGGCAGTAGTAGCACAGGCCCTTAATCCAATCACATGGCAGGCAGAACCTCTGTGTGTTCAAGGACACAGCCAAGCATGGTAACATACGCCTTTAATCCCTGTACCAACCATGGAGACCTGTAGGTCTGTATAGACAGGTAGTGACAAGGAAGTGATGTGCCTGGGCTTAGAGCCAATGAGAAGGCAAAACAGAAAGGCAATAAAGGCACAGGTTAGACAGGAAAAAGTTCTCTTGGGAAGCTGTCGAGGTTGTAAGCTAAGGTTATTTGGTGGCTATTACTTTGGTCTCTATGGCAAAACCTCTGTATTTGGCTCTGTGTTTCTTATTTAACAAAATAAGTTTAGAAAATTGTATACAGGCAAGCATGGTGCCTTTTCCTATTATTCCTTCTCTCCCACCATTTATCCTACAAAATTTATTAAGGACACAAGATACCCAACCTTTCCAGAGAGTATTAATATACCTAATGAGTAGCATTATAGGCTCTGGAGATGAATAGTCATCTAAATAGTCTTTTTTTTTTTAAATTTATTTTTTGCTGTTACTTAGCTAAGTCAATCAGAAAAGAATACTAATCAAATAAGTAAGCAACATTGATGAAATCATGTTTGTACCAAATTAGAAAAATCATAGAATTTATGGGACCCTCCCCAATGTAGATGCTTTGTCCTCCTTCTTCCAACTTTTTATATAGAATTTATTGAATAAGTATTTATTCACAAGAACATCTATGCCGTGTGTGTGGGGAGGTGAAAAATTGAGACTTAATTAAAATAATCATCACTGGAAAAAATGTTCAGCCAGTTTAAATATCCCAACACTAACAGCTTCTAGCCCAGCTGAGAATTATGGACATCAGAAAAAGTAAGGAGCACAAAGCATTATGTTATAAAATCCTAACCACTCAGTCTCCAGGTAGCATTTCTAATCCCTATTGCCTTTTGTGAGTTGTTCAAAGATGACAGAGCTCAAGGGGTGATGAAAAAGTGATGCTATGCTGTAAGACTGGGTAAGGGAAATAAGAAAAGGTTTCCTTTTTGAAGGTCACAGTGTGTGGCAGTAAGCTACTTTTACCTATACATTGTTAATTCTATCTAGTATTTTGATTAAAGAGAGATACACGCCAAAGTTTCTGTACTTTGGGAATACTGGACAGAAACAAACACCACTAAGGTAGGACAGGGAAAATGTAGGTGTAGTGGGGCTTATTATAAATTTGAGACAACACCACCAAGGTTGTTTGATAGAGAAATCATAATGTTTTATATTACCTAAAAGTATACACTATTTATGCAGTTGGGCTGACAGTGCTCCCCAAAAACCTCAGTATCAGGCAAGAGAAACCTCTTCAGATGATTGGTCACAGTATTCCCAGTCACTTCCAAAACTGTATAGATAAGAGGTGTTGACTTTGATTGCCTCTCTGGGGCCAAGGGTGGGTCGCTATTGCTAAAGAAACTACATATTCAGCGGACAGCACTCAGATGACTCAAGTTGTTTTTGATCCAAAACCGAAGCTATTTCCCACATTCTAGCTGACATGGTTTCAGAAAACACTATGAAGAGAGAAAAGCAAGTAAACAGCCCCCACCCCTCAATTTGAAACACCTATGAACCACAAAACTTCCCAGCATGACTAGATATTCATAAAGGCAATCATATGTTGTTGTAACCAACAGCTATCTAGATTTATGGTCCAACTAACAGGTGGGAATTCATGTCTGGTACTGGAAACCAAGCCTGTTTTCTGGGGATAATGAGGTCACAGACTTTAGAAAGGAATATGCTACTGCCATTTTACTAAACCAGAATAATTCCTAAGGACATTCTAATTTTATCCTTATACACACAAATAAGTATAGCTATGACCCCACATCCAAGAAGTCTCTCTTTGCAGTAAATTTAGACCATCACAGAAAACTACTAATAGACACAATTCGGAAATAACAAATCATGGGGAGCCCAGCCTGAATAAACAAATCACAGACTCTGCATCTATGGCTCAGAAGAGGGGTTGGGAAGTTTGTAAGAACCAGAAGAGCTGGACATCTGCTATAAAACACTGTCTCCTATAAATGACTGCACAAATAAGACCAGGATAATGGCAATATCAATGGACATGTTACTGTGAAAGGGGAGAAGCTTCACAGGGTCCCACTCCTAGCCAAAGACAGGCAACTAATGACAGCTGGGAGTAGGACAGTTAGCTTTGTTCAGGGATGAGCCCCCTCTTGGCTGTCCAATGCAGAGCTGTCACCCTTGAAACCATATACACCACCAACAAAATAGATTCAGCAGGTTGTGTTTATGTACAATTGTGTACACACACACACAAACACACACACACACACACACACACATCAATAATCAAAGAAAAATGTACTATATTTGATGGGAGAGCATAGGATAGGCCCCAGGAAGGGTAACTGGGAGGGGCTGGAGAGAAAAAAAAGGAGGTGGAAAGGAATATAATTCTATTTCAATAAAAGGATTATAACATCTAACTAATATATAATGAACAAGAAAAAACAGTAAAAAAAAAAAAAGAAGTCACTATATGAACCCCAGGCATGACAGTAGATGCTTCTAATCCTAGCGCTTGGGAAGTAAAAGCAAGAGAGAGAGGAATTCAAAGACATCCTTGGCTACATAATGAGTTTAGTGTCAGCCTGGGCTACATGAAACTTATTGTTAAACAACTAAATATTAAAGTAAAATAGCGAAATTGTTAAATTAACACAGTATTAACTTTTGTAAAATATTTAATTATTTTCCTTATATAACTGTTTAAATTTGTAACAAAACCCTAATTAATAACACTAACCCCCAGACACCAATAAACATCATTGCTGAATGTACCTATTTCAATATCATCAAATATTTATATTTTAATTGAAGATAGACTCTACTTTTTTTCTAATCTGAATCAAATTTTATATCTACAGCATTCTTTTATAAACTGAACAAAAAATGAAATAACTAAAAACAAGATTGTGAGTCACACCAACACATATACTCCTCTTGTTAAGTCCTGTCTGTCCATATCTAGGCTTTTTCTGATAAGCTACCCTACCCCAGAAGAAAATAACTTCAACACCTTTGGAAGTTTGTAAATTCAAAGTATTGAACCCATTTTCATTGTATTCTAAAGTCATGATTTATCTATTTCTGACAGTACAGCCAACAGTTCCTTCTGATTTCTTGCTACATTATAAAGCAATCATGAATGTCAAGTTTTGATGAGCACTGTAAGGACCCTTCTCTATAGTGTGGGGTCCATGTGGGTAACCCTGATATGATTGATTGTGGCATAGAGGCATTCTCCATATAAAGATTAATCGCTTTAGTAGTTCTCCACCCGTGAGTGGCTGAAGGTGACTCCACAGTTTTGACTTCTACTTAAGCAAGCAATTCAAGTGTTAATTTACATTCCTTCATTTCTTCTACTAGTATATAGTCACAGTTTTATTATTATGTTTAAATATTTGGTTACAATGCCAGTTCTGCTAATCTAATTGAGATTTGGGGAAAAAATTCAAATGTTACAAGGAACAGGATGGACTAAACTACATGAGAATTGACTCAATGATAACTCAAAATGTAAAATTATTATGACAAAGTCATAAATCAAAGTGGTCTAAGAAACAAGGGAGGGAAGGGGTGGCTTATTATCACCTCTCTCCTTTAATGCAGATGCTAACTAACTACTAGGAATAAGCTATCACTGCAAGGCTATTTCCCAAATTTAATTCTCTCAAAGGTGCTTTTTAGTTAGAACTAGGTCCTGATAAAATGCTGGAAGTTAAAAGACACCAGAGAAAGGCATACAAATTATTTTCAGCTCATTTATAAAGGCCAGAGCATGAACATAGGGACATTCTTTCTTTTGAAAAGTAAAAAAGCTGGCTTTTACTTAAGATTGCTCTTGATGAAATACCCTAGGGCTGAGGTTAGAAGTTTTGAACTTTCTCTACAAAAACAAAATAAAATGTCTCCATGCTTTTCTGATAAGCCACTCTTTGGTAGGTAGAAAAGGAATTTTTAATTTACCATTTTCTTGTGAAGTGGCTTTGAGCTAGAAGAGACATCTTTTGAAAAGACAAGAATGTTTTTTTCTGAAAAGAATGATTACAACAAATGTTTACTCTCAAAAATATTAAATATTTTGTATGTGGATAATGTATATCTTTACATGGAAGATAAATTTAATTTCACCTAAAATCATACAGAAATATAGGCAATGTGAGAACAATAAAGCCCAGCTCTATCGTCAGAGCACTAAATGCTCCATTTCACTGTGTTTAAAATACGCCTGTGCTTGAAACCTGCAAATAGCTGCCAGCAGCATCCACTGTATAGTGATCCTTAGTTCACAAAGCTACATAAATCAACCAGCTTCAGCAGGATGCTCCCAAGGGAATCCATGATTACACTTGAGCAGCTTAGGGGAAAGAGATCTGTCTTGTTTTTCTATATGTAGTCACTATAGGACACACTCACAGCATATTGCTGTTAAGATACATTTTCATGGCAGATGAGCATTTGGGACATCTTTCCATATAATTTAGTTTTTGAGAGTCATTTCTTCCTTAGTTCTCCCATTCCACCTTGCCTTGTATGATAGGCCAAAAATTAATAATTAAAAATTAACAATAATTGCTAATTCAATTGTGGATCTTACAACCTTTCAAAGCTACTGACTACGGAGCACACAGTTGTTTCTTATTGTCCCATTTTCAATTTTATAGGAAGATGGCTCTCAGTGTGTGTGTGTGTGTGTGTGTGTGTGTGTGTGTGTGTGTGTGTGATGTGTGTGTTCATGTCTGTACAGGTATGTATGCATGGTGTGTGTACATGTAGAGGCCAGAGGTCAACATTGTCTGTCTTCCCCAGCCATTCTTATTCTGATTCACTGTAATATGGTCTGTCACTTACCCTGACACTCACTTATTCAGCTAGGCTGACTGATCAATGACCACCAGAGGTCTATCTCTTTCTGCCTTCTCAGCTCTTTGTTTACTGTAGCAAATTTTTTGCACAATACTAGAGATAACAACTTATATTTTCATGGTTGAGAGGTAAGCACTTTATCTCCTGAGCCATCTGCCTAGCCCCAAGATCTTTCTAACATACGTATTATTTTTCCCATACATGTCCTCTGCATTTTAAAATCTTGCCAGAACCTGAGTGATTATTTGTATTATCCTCCATGCCTCCCTCTCTCACTCTTTCTCTAATATCTGTTTTCCTCTGCCACATTACCTATTCATAGCATTCACAGATGCACGATAGGGAAAATTAAAAGTTTAATATGTGGTTACCACTTTTGTTCCCTCCATACCATTAAAATAAAACTTTCCAAGTCATTTAAAGTCATGGAAGATCATGGCTTTGTTTCATATACATATCTTGAATCTGGTGGTGCACTTTGATAAAAGGATTTCAAACAATTTGTTATGTTTTAATGAAAAATTCTACCATTAGATAAATGTAGCTCAATAAAAATGAGAAGTGTGAGCTATTATTTAAACTATTTAAAGTTATTTTCTCCACTGAAATCAATGGTCTAGAATTCTGTGGCCTCTCTCTTGATCAAATCCAGCATACTATACATTAGCATTAATGATCACATCTTTGCTTCAATGTTTACTAGCATATCTTAATTATATGGAATAATGTGCTTCATCATAACATTCATGCATGTGTACATAATGCATTTTGACAAGTACCCATCTTTTCCCTTTCCTCTCCCCACAGATCCTCTTTTCTTTTCAATATGTTTCCCTATTACTTTGATGTGGTTTTCTTTATTTAGAATATATATGTGGAAGAAAATACACATTGTTTATCTTTCTGTATCTAGTTGATGACTATATCCAGCCCCCTCCATTTTCTAGCAAATAACATAATTTTATTATTTATAGAAAAACAAACAAACAAACAAATGGACCCAAAAAAACTCATTATGTGTATTCCATACACCTTTGTTACCCTGTAGACAGGCTCCAATACTATTCCTATAATTTGTCTGCTTTGGATATTATCACAAACAAAGTTAATGTTAAAGTGTCTCTATTTTGTTTTTTTTTTCCATTTTTAAAAGATTTATTTTATTTTTAGTTGTGTGTATTGGGGGGGGTGTTGTATATGCACATGAGGTCCCTACAGAGACCAGAAAAGAGTGTCAGACCCAAGAACAAGAATTACAAGTGGTTATAAGACACCCTGTGTAGGTGTTGAGAACCCAACTCGGGTCTTATGCAAGAACAGAAAGAGCTCTTAACCACTGGGCCATCTCCCAAGGCCCCCATTAGCCATTTTCAGTGTCCAACTTAGGGCCATTAGGGGCACTGATACCATTGTGCCACCATGACCATCATGCATTTTTGTAGTATGTATCTTCTCAAATGAAATATGATACATCACATGCAGAATAGAACTGAGGCTTCAAGAGGAAGGAGATACTAACATGCATCACGAGACGGCTGAACACAAAGTGTCTTTATTGTATGCTAGTTTTGAGTTAAGATATGACACTTTTAAGTTTGGTATTTCATGCCTTTTCATTGGCATTTAATATATACAGTATTTTATAAGTGAATACACTTTGCACTGTAATTTAAAACAAATAAAGTTGATGAGAAGCTCTATTTCAGTTGTGCACTGAACTAAAATATAACAGTCAGAATGTGTTAGCATAGTGTGTTAACTACTTTCAACTAAAAGTGACTAAAAGAAATCTAAAAGCTTTATTGATAGCAGTGTAAAAGTGGGAGACATGGGCATCCCCTACAGTCTCTTTCAGAATTCAAGAATATTTTAAAGTCTTTATTTAGCTTTCATGAAATATGACCTACAAATTTTTTAATTTCTTTTGCTCTATTTAATTTTTCTAGCTTTCTTCTTGAGAGACTCACATAGGCCCAGCTGACACCTGTTTTATAATATATATATATATATATATATATATATATATATATATATATATATATATATATATTTACCAACATAATTTGCCGGGCACGAGAAACAAACCTTGAGGCACAAAAAACCCACTCGAGAGTTTCACTAGGGAAGGGAAAAGATAGGCATGAGTAGGGCCTACCGGAAAGAGCAGGAGGAGAAAGAGAGAGCAGGGAAATGGGTGGAGCCTGTTTTTAAGGGTCACCTCACGCATGCGTATATGGGCTTACGTAGCTGCCCCACACATGCACATAGATTATGTAACCTCACTGAACATGAATTATGTAGGATGGTCATGTGACTCCAGAAGGGGATACAAGGGTGTCGCAAATAATAACAGCTGGTAACTGAGCTTTTTCTTTTTGCCATTGTATATACAGTGCAAAATTCACTACATTAATTGTAGTATTTATTTATTTATTGATTGATTGATTGATTGAATGAATGCCAGTTTAAACTCTTCCTGATTTTCGGTGTCCCTTGATAAGTAATCAAACACACCATTGAGACCAAGATCTCAGTTGTGGTTGCAATGTGAAATGCCCCCATTAGGCTTATGTGCCTGGCATCTTACTCTCAGGCACCTGGTGATGTTCGAAAAGACTATGGAACTTTCAAGAGGTAAAACTTCACCGGAGAAGCTGCATCCCTGGGCCAGTCTCAGGGCTTCGTAGTCCGGCCCCATCCCCTGTTCACTGTTTCCAGGCAGGTACTCTTGCCACCTTTCCTTCTCTGCCTGCAGGCACGATGACATGCATCTCTCCAGATCATCATCCAAAACAAGCCTTCTAGCCTGTAAGGTTATCACAGCAATGAGAAATTTACTAAGCCAGGGATTGGTACCTAGATGTGGGGCTATTTCTATGATGAGCCTGGTGTATTGTTCTTAACTTTTGGAAATATTTGGCAAGGATTGTGGAAGAGTTTGGAACATTTGGGCTAGAAAATCCTACTAATGCTATTAACTCATTTTAACAGGATGGTCTGCTGAAAGTTGGAAAGAACAGAAGGCAGAAAAACATGCACCTTAGAGACCTGGCTCACAGGGTTCCTGAGTGGAACAAGAACTCTATTGGTAACTTAGCTTATAGATTATTCAGTTTATATTCTGCCAAAGGATCTGACTGTATTCTATTAATGGCCTGGGAACTTGGGTGAGACTGAACTGGAAAGTAATGCCATAATTTGTTTGGCAGGAAGCATCAGGTAAGACAATGTGAAGGCTGTGCCCTGGCTTTTGCTAATGACTTTCATTGAGATCAGTGTAAGAGAGCAAATAGTGGGCGAAAAAAATAATGTGAACTTTGGGTAGGAAAGGTATATGAGCAAGCTTGAAATTACAAATAATGAGACTGAAGATTAAAAAACATTGAGAATTGTTTAAGGGGTTACATCTCTTAAAGAGAAACTTCCTGATGTGAACTGAATAATAAGATAGGTGCCTTGAACCTAAGACCCCCTCAGAATTCCAAAGGGGTTTCCCACTTTTGGAAAGCAAATCATAAGGAAGTATTTCCCCAGGGCCAACACAAATAAATTAATCCGAGTGAGGTTCAAGGGTGGGCAGGCCCCATCCCAAGGTGGCAACATAACTTGTCAGTGTGATCTATATGTACTGTTTATTCAGCTTGAAAGAATCAAGATGGAGGGGTCAATGAGTCTTAAATCATCATTTCAGAGATTCACTGAGGCAAGCAACATGTGGCAGAATTCCAATCCCTGAAGGAAGATCTTGAGAGACTACTATGTGAAGTTGTGAAGATTGAGACGTATGTATCAATAGAAATCCACAGATGCTTGAGATGTCAGAACAATAAGATAGTCACAAAGGAAAATGTGTGCATGGAGTAGCACCAGCCCAAGAAATGGGTTATGTGTACTATAGGAAATGGAATTATTGGACTGGGCTATATAAGCCTGTTGGAACTGACATGAGTTTTATCAGCCCAAAATAATAGCCATGGATGTAAATTTGTTTGCATTTTCTTTCTGGATTTTAGACTTTTTTTGGTCTGATCATTCCTTGCACTGTCCCTATTTCAGAACATTTGTGATGTACTGTTATATCCTGGAAGTACACGATTTGTGCTTTGATTTTCACAAGGTCACAGTTAAGAAATTACATTCAGTTTCAGCAGAGACTTTGAGCATTTGAACAGTATTGGGACTATTAAAACCTGCAGGGCATTTGAAGTTGGACTGAATGTGATTTACATCATAACATGGTCATAAACCACAGAGCCAAGAAAAAAATATTGTAGTTTGAATGTGAATTGTTCTCCATAGTTTCATGTATTTGAGTCTTTGTTTCCCAGATAGTAGTTGTTTAGGAAGTTTGGAGAACCTTTAGGAAGTAGAGCATTACTGCTGAAAGTGAGTCAACTCAAGGTTTCCTGACTGACGCCACTTCCTGTTCTATTTTTACTTCCTAAGTTTGTATAAAATGTGATCATCTGTTGTGGAATATTAGTGTAAGATGTGTTACATTAATTTATGCTGTGGAATATTTATTTAATGCAAATCTGTGCTATTTGCCTGCCTAAAACACCTGAATGTTCTAATAAAGAGCTGAACAGCCAATAGCTAGTCAGGTAAGAGAAATAGGCGGGGCTGCCAGGCAGAGAAAATAAATAGGAGGAGAAATCTAGGCTCATGGAAACAGCAGAGAGAGAAGAATGAGGAGTAAGAAAAAGAAAAGGAGAGAAGGATGCCAGGGCCAGCCACCCAGCCACAAAACCAGCCACAGAGTAAGAGGAAAGAAAGATATTTAGAACAGAGAAAGGTAAAAGCCCAGAGGCAAAAAGTAGATGGGATAGTTTAAGTTCAGAAAAGCTGGCTAGAAACAAGCCAAGCTAAGGTCAGGCATTCATAAGGAAGAATGAGACTTTGTGTATTTATTTGGGAGCTGGGTGTTAGGACCCCCAAAGAAAAAACAAAACCAATTACATTCATCTAGTCCCCTACTCCTGTTACCATGTCTTCCCCAATTGCTGCCAGTTCCTTTACCACATAATTAATTGGTATCCTCTGAGACTGTAACTCAAAATAAGCCCCTTCCCCATTAAATTGCTTTTATACACTATCATAGCAGTGAGGAATAACTAAGACAGGTTCCTTGAAATAGTGGTTGGAATTCTCAAGTCTGAAGCAGTTGTTGTAGATGATGTGTGATGATAGGCTAGTACATCAGTAGATGGCATTCTAAAAATTTGACAAAAGCTGGAAATTATGATAACAGAAACTAGACGGGACTATATTTGTTTATTTGGAGAGACAATCAAGAAGTGACCTTAGGGCTAGAGAGATGGCTCAGTGGTTAAAAACACTCACTGGCTGCTCATCCAGAGGTACTGAGTTCAATTCCCAGCAACCACATGGCAGCCATCTATAATAGGGTCTGATGCCCTCTTCTGGGATGCAAGCATACATACAGATAGGGTACTCATATATAAATAAATAAAATAAAAAAAAGAGTGAAGACACTTGAAAAAAGAGAAGTGATCTTGATAAGTTTGTGTTTAAGTTTCATCAGTTTACATGTAGAATACCAAAGCACAGTAATGAGTTTCGTCTTATTCTTTGCCACAGACTGATTTAGAAACAAAGCAGAAACTAGAACCCATCTGTTTTTCCATGTCCTAGCACCACTGGAACCTATTGGAATGCCATGGACTGACAATGCTCCAACAGGATCCGTGGAGCCAGATGCCATAGTTAGGAAAGGATACCTGTCTATGGTAGGAAGCTAGCCCATGAATTTCAAGCCTATGGTTTTAGTCATTTATATTCGAACATTTTGTTTAAATTTGAGGGGAAAAGATACTGAGAAACTCCCCCAACGACACATGCTAAAGTGTAACGCTCTTTGTTCAAATATTATCAAAAAAATTGATTTGTTTTCTAAATCTATCTTGGCAATATTTCATACTTCAGAAACAGTCTTTGCCATACTCCATTCTCTCTCATAATAACCGTGCTATTAAACCATTGATGACATGAGATGCATGAAATATTCTCCATTTCATTTGCATCATATAGCTTTAAGAATGAATGTTGCCCACTCAGGAAAGCAGACCCATCTCATATGGGCAGCACATAGGAGATGACCCTGCTTATGGGGGCATGTGAGCTAGCTGAGAATGTGAGAATGAGAGATCTAGTCATGTCCCTCATCTGCCATATGGCAGCATGGACAGGGGAGAGATGACTTCCCCTGACACCTGTCTATGCCTAGGGCAGGAGGGAGAGCTGACTCTAACATCATAAGAATGAGAGAGCTGCCTCTGCCTCCTCACAAACAGCAGCATTAAGGAGAGCAGGCCTTGTACCTTGCCTGGGCAGCACAGCACAGCCAAACCTGTTGGTGGAGGTGGAGGTGAACCAGCCCCAAAGTTATGAGCATAGGGAAGCTGACCCTACCACTTGTCTGTTATGTGTTGGCATGGGTGGGAGAGAAATATCCCCCCTTACCCTTAGCTTCCTTAAACTTACAAGAGAACCAACATTCACCCTTACCAGATGTAGCATTCAGGAAAGCAGGGCCTGGTTCTTGCCTGGGCAGCAGAGTAGAGCTGATCCTATTGGCAGGGGTATAGGTTAACAGGCCCTGAGAACATGAGTATGGGAGATCTGGCCCCATCCCCCATCTGTCATATAGTGGTGTGTGTCAGGGAGATGTTCTCCCCACACACACACACCTCACCACCTGTGGCTGGTGGGAGAGATGACCCAAAGGTCACAAGAGCAGAAGAGCTGCCTTTGACCCTCACCAGCTGCAACACTCCAAAGAGTGGCTCCCATACCTCACCTGGGCAACCCAGTAGAGCTGGCCCTGATGCTCCAGGTGTGGGAGAGCTGACCCTGGGGATATGAAAGCAGAACTGGCCCGGTCCCTTGGTCATTGCTGTAAGGAATGAACTAGCTGGGGTAATCCTGGTGAGCTCTTTCTGATGGTGAAGATATGGGAAAGCTGGTGGGCTGGTCAACCCTTGCAACTACCCAGGCCAAGAACCAGGGTTATGAGTTGGTCCACCTCCACATCCATCCTATCCGCATGATCTGCTGGAGCACACGAAGGGGCCAATCTTGCAGATCCAAAGTTGCAGGAGTTCCTTGACACAGGGCAAAAAGAAGATATCCAAGAAGAGTCCCAGTGAGGGCCCAACATTTTTAGTGTAGCAAAAACCAGAGGCCTTGAACCAGACCAATGACTCTTTGCAATGAACACTGACAAGTAAAGATATATGGACAGAACTCATCTGTGTCACACTACAGCTTCTCTGACAAGATATTTCCTTTTTTTTCTTTTTTTCTCTTAAATTTTATTCTATTTTATTTTAGGAGGAGGTTTGCAAGGGCAGAGGGTGGATACCAAGGGATAGGAAATGAATGGGATGGAGAGGCACGATGTCAAAGACACAAAGAATAAATAAAAAGAAAATTAAAAATAAGATAAAACATTAAAAAATAAATGTTGCCAAAAATAATTTTCACTCAGTTCATGGAGCTAGAATTAAGGTCTGCAAACAAAAGAAGCTATCTGATAATCATTCAAAAAAATCACTAATAAATGGAGGAAAAATCCATTTGTTCCCATGCTATAGGAAGAAAGTTCCAGAACACATATTAAAGATAGAATCTTCACTCCTTATGGCAGCATATTTTCAATTGTCTTTATATCCAAATGCAATTTTAAACATTTTTAAATATCAAGGTTTAATTACCTCAAGGAGAATTTAATAATTTTACAATAAATTGGATATGTAACATGTTTTTTTAAATGTTTCAGTGAAGTTACTCACTTCCCCTAGATACTTAACCCACTATAAATTATTGAATAGTTTACAAGCTAAGTCCTACAATCTCTGTCCAGATTTATGGAATTAATGACAAAATATTGTAGTTTTACATTCTGGCATGACTCATCTGTTGAATCTAAATTCAATTATAAATACATGGTGATATAAAAATTTCATCAGAAAACTACTAGAGATGCGATGTAGAACCCACATAGGAAATAATCTTTCATTTTCAAAATCAAAGCATCAGTATATCCCTGTCTGCCTTCCCTCTTCTTCCTTCATTCTTCCCCTTTTCCTGACATCACTGTGTATGACAGCATACATGGAGGCCCATAAAAGTTCCTAGTGAGATCTGAGCTTGCTTCACCCAGCAAGGCTGCATTAGAGGATTGCTTGACCACATGAGTGGCTACTAGGAGATTGGAAGGGTTTGCATTGACTGTGCTGGGGGGGGGTCTTTGTTCCCACCCCTTGGCATTTCTATAAATAGCCCTTTAGAAGAGACAGTAAGGGTCAGTGGATAATGATCTGGGCCCTCCTGAGGCTATCCTATATCTCTAACTATCTGTCTTCCCTCTATACTTCTATCTAAATCTCTTATCCCTCTCTCCTCAAGAGTACCCTGGGGAAAAAGTGGGAGCCGGTCTCCCACAAGCATAGTCATCATCTTAGGTGCTGAGGACATAGACATTGGGCTATGATCTAGCCCCAGAGAAATAACTTGTAGGACTTGTTGAGGAGGGCTGTGCATCATTCTGTGCCAGGCATATAGATGCACAAACATGTACACATGCATGTACATGCATATTTTTACACACACATATATGTGTGAAAACATATTTACAGACATGTATATATGTGATGGTAATAGCGAAAGTAGAAGAGGTCTTGAATTTGAGAAGGGGACACAGAAGGAGTTTGTAGAACCAGAGGGATGAGTGGAAATTAAACACACACACACACACACACACACACACACACACACACACACACACACTACACTCATTTATGACATTATCCAAAGCTTAAAATTTTCAATAAAAAGAATAGACATTTTTTCAGAGTTCTTGGCTCTGTATAGTTTAGGCGTAAAAAATAATATTAGTGTTTGATGAGGACAGTGTTTTCAGTGTCTGGAGAGCAGCCTCACTGCGTTTACATAATGGGGAGAGCTTGCTCTCAGCACTTCATTCTCCTCTGAGGTCCCAAACCACATTCACAACAGCCCCACCTTTATGAGTGAATTATATTCCAGAGCTTACATCTCTTAATACTATCACATTGAATGTATGATCTCATCGCACGAGAGGGGTGCATGAACAGTCTAAAATAATGAACGTTAAAGGAGAAGGAATTCCTGAAAACTCCATTGTGTTTCACATTATAATTTTGCATAGGTAACAGTTATACCTAGTTTTCCTAAGAAGAAACTATTGTTTCTGTATATTTTATTAAACCACCTACTAAATAATATTTATCATTAACTAGTTTTTCAGAGATATAGTCTAGATCTGAAGAGATTAGAATAGAAATGCTGAGCAGGTGTTTTCATGTTTAGTCCCATTAACTACAAATAGAAGCTATGTTATAACTGAAAGACGGGCTTGCAGTTAGAGAAATCACCAGAGTCTCTCTCCAGCTAATTTAAGTGTGATAACATATTCTTCACATCAATACAATGGGCAGGCATCTTAAAATTCCACATTGCACAGAGGTTGCAAAGATATGAGTAAAATTAGGATGATGCCTTTAGCATGTAGTTGGTATTCTACATAAACAGATAGACAGACACACTTCTATTACTGCCATTGTTTTTAGTGAAGAATCAAAGAGAAAAGTGAGGTCATATACAGTATAATGCCAACATAAACAGTAATTATGTCTGAGTCACTTGTGGATTAGTAACCCAGAAGATTTATCTCAAAGGACACAATGAGGACTGCCCTTAAAAGACATTTGGAAAACTCTAACAAAAACAAACTTCTTTCAAAATAAAAGAGAGATTTCAGTATGTTTTTTTTTTTTTTTTTTTTTTTTTTTAAGAAAACTATCATACCTTGTCTAGAAAAGGCAGTAGGGAGTTAGGGAAGACAGCTTTTTTATTTTATTTATTTTATTTTTATTTATTTTACAATACTATTCAGTTCTACATAATAGCCACAGATTCCCTTGTTCTCTCCCTTCCTGCCACCCTCCCCTTCCCCCCAGCTCACCCCCGATTCCCACCTCCTCCAGATCAAGGTCTCCCCCGAGGACTGGGATCGACCTGATAGACTCAGTCCAGGCAGGTACAGTCCCCTCCTCCCAGATTGAGCCAAGCGTCCCTGCATAAGTCCCAGGTTTCAAACAGCTAACTCATGCAACGAGCCCAGGACCTGGTACCACTGCCTAGATGCCTCCCAAACAGATCAAGCCAATCAACTGTCTCACCTATTCAGAGGGCCTGATCCAGTTGAGGGCCCCTCAGCCTTTGGTTCGTAGTTCATGTGTTTCCATTCGTTTGGCTATTTGTCTCTGTGCTTTATCCAACCTTGGTTTCAACAATTCTCACTCATATAAACCCTCCTCTTTCTCACTAATTAGACTCCCAGTGCTCCACCAGGGACCTAGTTGTGGATGTCTGCATCCAGATTCCTCAGTCCTTGGATGGGGTTTATGGCACGACTATTAGGGTGTTTGGCCATCCCATCACCAGAGTATGTCAGTCCCTGCTGTCTCTCGACCATTGCCAGCAGTCTTTTGTGGGGGTATCTTAGTGGATTTCTGTGGGCCTCTTTAGCTCTTTGTTTCTTCCTTTTCTCATGTGGTCTTCATTTACCATGGTCTCCTATTCCTTGTTCTCCCTCTCTTTACTTGATCCAGCTAGGATCTCCCGCTCTCTTTCCCTAGACCCTCGCCCTTCATTGCTCCCCCTCATGTCCAGGCTGTTCATGTAGATCTCTTCCATTTCTCCGTGTCTTTCTTAGGGTCCCATTTTCCAGGTAGCCTCCAGGGAAGACAGCTTTATATTAATAGGCAATAAAATGCATTTGCTAAAGCACATTCTATTATGAAGTACTTTGAGAAGCAGGGTGAAGTTCCTGATGCTAACTTCAGGACTGCAAAGCATCACTGACTATCTTTGCCCAGGCCTTCTACAGTTGTGACAAGGACCATATAGGATGCACACTGAGCCCTTATTATCAATGTATACTCATCCACATTCACTTCTAATGCCGCCATGCCCCCCAGGCAGACTCTTCCTCTCTGTAGGACAATATGTAGAAATTACCTGTTGTATTAAAAAAAACTATTGTCTTTCATTTTCAAAGAGTAAAAATATTGTCACTTTGCATTCCGAGGCATGTTTTCAGCCTTTGAAACAGTGCCTAGGTCAAAACAGCTTTGTACACTTTTCATCTCATGGCACTAATATTAGGACTTGAGATTTTACAGCAATATTTTTCATGCCAAAATGTACTCTAAATTCATATAATTCAGTGAGAGTCTAATTTTGCCAAGCTATTACCTTTTGTCACAAATCCATTTATCTGCCCTGGAACAGTACAAGAGTTCACAGAGCCAGCTCTGGTCACTCACATGCCATTGTTTTACAATCTATCTTTCTCTAGATAACCACACTCCTCAAGGCCTCATCATTAAGCACATATTTGTTGATGTTTATTAGCTAATTTTTTTAATATTCAGTGTGATTTTATACAGTTAATTACTTTTTATTTATAATATTCATGTCCTTTACAACTTAATTTCTCTGAAAATAACAGACAAAATAAAGACAATATAAACATCTTTGAATTTTCAGCCAAATGCCCCCTCCCTCTCTGCACCCCAACTTCCTGCCAACCCTCTTTCACTGTTGCTGTATTTTCCTTCTGTTAATTCCCCCTTCCTCTCTCACATATCATGTACTCTTTCACCTTCCTGCCCATTCTCCCTTAACCTTTACTTCATGGAAGTTATGTTACCAGAAGGTTTCTTTTGGTTTTGTTCCTGTGTGTTATTAGGAGATCCTGTGAGAACCTGACAACTGTATTCTGGTTGACTTGAATTTGATGTTACACCTCCAAGGGACAGAGAGGAGGTGACAAGAAAGGGGAAGGGAATATGACATAAAACTAAGAGATAGGACCATTCTATATTCATGTAACTAACTGACCTGTCGAAGGCATACTGAAACTTTCCTAGTGTAGAGTTCTTGTTGGAGTTACCCTCAGGATGGCTCACTGCTGTCTGTCCATGTAAACCAAAGACATAATAGCCTGTAAAGCCCATATCTGGAACCCCTTTACTATCAGTCTGAGCCAGGAATTATACAGATTTAAAAATGAATGGGTGAAAAGAGCTGGGACTGCACAAGGATGTACGGGAATACCTCCAGATGCAATGGGAAAAGACTAAAAACAAAAGAACCTCTGATTCTGGAGCCTCATATTGCAGGGCAATGTGCATTTTCCCTTCTTGCTTTGTAGTAGTTCTAATCTTAACATGTATGCAAGACTCTTGACAAAAGCAGTTCTGTGGTATTGTGTTCCCCGAAATATTGTGCATGCTAATAAACTTATCTGGGGTCAGAGCAGAACAGCCATAATATTAAACATAGAGGATAGACAGTAGTAGCACAAGCCTTTATCCTAGCATTCCAGAGACAAAAACCCATGTGTTCAAGGATACAGCCAAGCATGGTGACTCATGCCTTTATTCCCAGAAAGCAAGCCTTTAATCCCAGGGAGTGGTGGTAGAAAGCAGAAAGATATATAAGGCGAGGAAACCAGAAACTAGGAGCATTTGGCTGGTTAAGCTTTCAGCTGGTTAAGCTGCAGGCTTTTGAGCAGCAGTTCAGCTGAGAGCCATTGGGATGAGGACACAGAAGCTTCCAGTCTGAGGAAACAAGACCAATTGAGAAATTGGCCAGGTGAGGTTAGCTGTGGCTTGTTCTGTCTCTCTGACCTTCCAGCATTTCACCCCAATAACTGGCTTCAGGTTTGATTTTTTAATAAGAACTTTTTTAAGATTCCTGCTACACAGTTCAGATAACATTCTGTTGAAAAGAAGTTTCCAATGTAGCCCTTGTATGAATGTGTTAGTGAATCTTAACTTCCTTAGTTACTGGATCATGATGTAGTTCTGAGCAGCTGCCCAACATTAACAGTGTTGGGAAGATCAGATCTCAAAATCCACCATGTGCAATAATGGAGTGTGGAGGTGTGTGTTTGTGGGTGCATCCAGCACCATTTCTCTTTCAGGAAAATACCTAAGCTTAATAACAGAAGGAAATTAGTGGTCTCACTTATGATGGAAACATTAACCATACATTCATGTTTTATTACATTTGCTTGGTAACTAGGATTCACTTTTAAATGTATGCATTGCAATCAGCTACTTAGACTAGCTTCTATACTGTTTCTGACATGAGACAAATCTTTCACATACCTGTAAAATGAGGAGAGAAGAATTCAGTGAAAACCCAGTTTTCTCCACCAGGAAATTTTCTTGACTATACTATCACAAGTATATAAAAATATGAATCACAGATACTACAGTATACTTGTATCCAAACATAATTGTATTTCAATTGCAAATGGCAAGTGCCCTTTACAACATAGTCTTCCCAATACTATTTCAAATGTAGAATTGTTTTCTCTGGAATGATTATAGGTAGCAGTACTGGAAACTTTCAAAAGCCACTATGCATTTTAGCTAATATTAATTACACTTGTAAAATCTATTTACTATGAATTATTTCCATAAATATTCTCATCATTTTCAATATAGATATGTCTATAATATAAGTGTGTGTGTGTGTGTGTGTGTGTGTGTTGTGTGTGTGTGTTTGACATATTCATGTTACTGTGTACATGTTTCAGGTAGTCATGGAGGACAGAGATAAAACTTGGATGTCATTCTTAGTCACTTCTCCATCTTGCATTTCTAGACAGGGTTTTTAAGTATACCCAGTGCTCTCTGACTCAGCATGTATAGTTGGCTAGCATACAGTGGGGTCCTCTTGTTTCTGAATTGATTACATGGGTGTTTGGGATTCAAATTCAGATCCCAGTGCTTGTGCAGTCATCCCTTTACTGCCTGGGCTATGTCCCTGTTTACAAAAGAAATGCTTTTTTAAGACTATTATACTTTTAACTTTAATTTATACTGTGGGATCATATCCATTCTTATGTTCTAAGATGCTTTCCTTTTTTCTCAACAACAAAGCCATGTTCTCCTGAACTCGATATGTTATAAACAATTTCTATATTCATCAACTATGTGTACTGCCTTTCATATAAACTGTATGAAGTAAAACATATTTTGCGGTCATAGGCCATATCTGAAATCATTTAAACAATTTAGCAGGGAATAAGAAATAGAAAGAAGTTAAGATGAAGTTATAAGATATCAAGCTAGAAAAATAAATGTATTTTACTTTTTTATTTAAGAAATTAAGAAATTGTTTTATAGCCGGGAAGTGGTGGTACACACCTTTTAATCCCAGCACTTGGGTGGCAGAGACAGGTAGATCTCTGTGAGTTTGAGGCCAGCCTGTGCTACAGAGTGAGTTCCAGGAAAGGCACAATGCTACACAGGAAAACCCTGTCTAAAAAAAAAAAAAAAAAAAAAAAAAAAGAAAAGAAAAAAGAAAAAACAAAAAGAAAAGAAAAAAAAAGGAAAAGAAAAAAGAAATTGTTTTATTCATTTTACATACCAACCACGAATGCCCCTCTCATCCCTCCTCTTGCTCCCCTTAGCCTGCCCCCCTCTGACCCATCCCATATCCCCTCCTCCAAAAGAATAAGGCTTCCCATGGGGGAGGGGATTGGTCGTGCCTCAACTGGATGTACCAGAAAATATATTTTTAAGATTGAATTGCAATAGATATTCAAATAAAACTTGCGGTTAAATTTCATTAGTAAAGAGCATAAACATGGTTATAATATTAATTAATCATCTAAATGCTTCTTAGAGTAAAATGAAGTAAGCTTTTATGAAATAAAACATACAGTACCTACTCATGAAAACCATTCTTACTATCAGCAAATAAAATAATATAACCCCAGACACACACATTAATGACTTTTGATAAAACATCAATAAAATATTGACTTCACATTTGGATTAACTGAGTAAATTTTCACCACTTTAAAATATTACTACTTCAGGACTTTGATGTTTATCTTGGTGTTTATGATACTGGACATGAATATAAAGAAAATGAGACTTTGAATGGACTTATCTGATTAGCGGGATCTTAGTTTTGAGATAAAGGAAGATTAACAGTTCAAGGGTGAAGCCAATACAGGATACATTGTGAATATGAGGGCAGGCTAGACAGAGCATTAGCGAAAGCCTGTTTCAAAAATGAGAAAAAAATCCAGGAGAAATACTTGACAATATCTAAAGCAACTGTCTGTAAGACTCCACATCATTGAAGAGTTAGTCTCTTATTCAGATATATTGATCTTCCTGAGATAATAGGGCCATATAAGCCATTAAACTTATTCATGCTCTAAAATCCAAATTCGGAAAAAGGACGTGTGTGTGTGTGTGTGTGTGTGTGTGTGTGTGTGTGTGTGTGTGTGTTTATATTTGTATGTACTCAATTCTCAGTAAATAACCATCTATACTATTGTAGATCTCTAATATTTAGATGATACAACTCTATTGGATATAGAATTAAATAAGCTTAATTATATTGTGAACATGAAAATCAGCTTAAAATCCTGCTAGAATTATTAAAACACTTTTGGGTAGAAAACAAATCCCTTATAACAACAATAGTAAAAACTGTGGGCCAGAGAATAGCAAGTAAAAATGTGGTGATATTGTGTTCCCCAAAATATTGTGCACCCTATTACACTTATCTGGAGTCAGAGAACAGAACAGCCACTAGATATAGAGGCCAGAGAAGACCCCTGATAAGTTTACTAAGGTGCACATTATATTGGGGAACACAATATCACCAAAAGTAAACAATGACCTGAATATCATAGAACAAAGCAAGACAAACTGAATAGGTATATATATATATCCCCAAATATCAAATATATAATATCTATTAAATATGTATTAATATATTATATATAATATATATTATATATAAAATATATATTAAATCCAATAATAAAGGGTTTTATAACTCCTATAACATTAGTGCCACATTTGCCCCAGTGACAGTCATTGCTGTAGCTCACAGAATCTTAATAGTAGATACCTTATTATTTGTTTATACCTTATTGGGTGTGAATCTCCAGCTGCACAGAATAAGTACTTTCAGAAACAAGTGCAAGGTTCAATATTTCTTGCAATTATTCCTTAAGGTTATAGAGGGAATATCATTATCAGAATATCAGATGTAGCCATTTGAATAAAATAGTTTATACCTACTCCATTAAAGGTGTAGTTGTCACAACATATCACTTAGAGGTGGTTGTTAGAAATGTAGAATCTCTTATTTATGACTTTATTAAGCAGAATATCTATTCCAAAATATTCCTGTACATATTATAAATATGCACTGATATACTAAGGAAGAGAGAACTGTTAATTCTTCAACCAAAAAAATCTAAATCATATCTATCCTTCTAATTATGAAAACTTACCACTATGTTTTGATAGCTTAAAAGCCAAGGTTGGATAAAGCACAGGGACAAAGAACCAAATGAATGGAAGCACAGGATCTACGAACCAAAGGCTGAGGGGCCCCCAACTGGATCAGGCCCCCTGAACGGGTGAGACAGTCATTTGGCTTGATCTGTTTGGGAGGCAGCTGTGTGTTGGTGCCAGGTCCTGGGCTCGTTGCTTGAGTTGGCTGTTTGAATCCTGGGACCTATGCAGGGACGCTTGGCTCGGTCTGGGAGGGGGGGCCTGGACCTGGCTGGACTGACTCTACCAGGTTGATCCAGGTCCTCAGGGGAGACCTTGATCTGGAAGAGGTGGGAATGAGGGGTGGGGTGGGGGGAGCGGGAGGGGGGCGAGAGTGGGAGAACAGGGGAATCTGTGGCTATTATGTTGAACTAAATGATGTTGTAAAATAAATTTACTAAAAAAATTAAAAAAATGAAACAAAATCATGAACAAATGTATTTCTCTAATTGGAAGATTCTGAACTAGGTGTTTATGGTAGACCTCAGGGGAAACATAGAGTTAGTTATAGGAAGCTAGTTGTACTTCTACAGATTTGTAGAAAGAGGGGGGTAACTCCCAAGTTGAAAATACACATTAAGTAACTTTTTAGGTCATAGCCTCACTACTGAATGGGGCATTCTCCCCCTAGGACCATGTGAGAATTATTTTCTTTCCAGTCCTTAGTAGAGTGATAGTGTTATCCTTCCATTAATATCACTGTGATGGCTAATACTGTTTGTCATCCTGACAAGATTTAGAATCACATAGGATACAAAGCTATAGAATTCCTGTGAGGGAAAAATCTTGATTTGTCTCTAGCAATGCTTGAGAGAGAATAATTTGATTAGGTTAACCAAATTGGGCTACAAGCTAACCTACAGGTGGGCTCCATCATATTTTGGCATGAGTCCCAGACCATATAAAGAGAAGAAGCTGAGCACCTGTATCTATCAATCTTTCTCCTGACTGAGTATGGAACTTGACCAGTTGCCTCAGTCTCCTGCCACGAGGACTGCCCACCTGTGATGGACTATGCCCTCTATCTCTGAACAAAACTAAAGTTTTTGTCTTTGAGGTTGCTTTTATCAGGTTATATCATCATAGCAACAGGAAAAGTAATACAACACCCAGGAGCTCAATACAACTTCTCTAATTTTCAGTATGGAATAGTCTTCAAATATAATTAGAAAAGGTTTATACTGTCTAACTCTCTTTGCATAGGAGTTAGAAGTATGGTTTACAAATTTTTATATGTGCAAATGTGAAATTCAAGGTAATAAATGTTTGATCACTAAGTTCAGAAATAATACATCTCTACAGAGAAAGCAGTGCAAGTATATACTTGGAAAATAGCTTCATAAGTACAAAGACCATGGGACTATTGTGCTGCTGTTCCTATTCAGACTGGCAGTCTTGATTTATAAAGGAAAAATAAATGATAATACAAAATAAGAACTTGGGTTTCTAGTCAGAGTTCTACAGAAAAATAACAGTTGTAACATATAGAGTGTTAATGTGTAATTCAGATATTTCCAAGTTCTTAAAATATTTATAGTATTACCTATAAACATATCACTGGGTTATTTCATTGGTATAATATAATTTAAGATAGAGTATCATGATAGGAAATAAAGATGATGCATCTGTATTGTGGTATGACATGTTAATGCAGACCTTCAAATTCCTCTAGAATGTTTGTGGATGCCTCTTCTTCAAAATTTGTCTATCGCTAGCTAGACATGTTCACACTTGCAGGTAATTCCCTCTTAGGAAGGTGAGAAAATGTAATCATGAGCTTAAGACCAGTGTGGCTATACAGAGAGACCTGTGTAAAAAAAAAAGTCTGTCTTCCTCAGTCATTATTCTTCTAAAAATATCTTCATTGTCATTTAACAGATTATCAAGATTGGAAGGAAACTCCCACTTCAGCAATAGCTCCAGAAGTTCTTAACACTGTCTAGGATCATCCATAGGCAATGGATGGAATTGTAATTCTGGTCAAGAAGAATGAATACCTGTATACGGCTTCACCAATAATGTCAGTATACCAATAATGGCAACAATTGATAACAATACAACACACACACACACACACACACACACATACACACACCACACAAACATACACAGACAAGTGTGGATGCATACACACCCTTCAGATGTAATAGTTGTGTGGGAGCAATTATTCTATAAAGTGATCAGAAAATTAAGGAACCATTGCATACAAAAAAAGACAACTTAAAACCAAAATTGACTAGTGACAATTATGAAGGTGAAGACAGCTATCAAACTGATTTATTGAAGGGTCGAGACCAAAGATGCAGCCAAGATTCCAACTAAATCATTTGTGATGGACTACCCACATGAACTTGGGAGCTCACAACTATGAACAAAGAACATTATGGTTTTGTTACTTCCTGCTGAGAAGTATTTAGCATATATATGATTCAAGATCTTCAAAAGATAGGCATCATTTCAAAAGCTCCTAACCACGCACCCTTTAAACTTTTAGGTGATAGAATTTGATATTTATATTAAAATTTGTGGGGCATATGACAAGCACACATATGACTTAACACATGACAAGTACATCATATACAATTGGCTTCCTAGATGATGATGAAAACCCATTAAATGATACACAGCATCTTTTGAAACATTCTCATTTTTGATTATTTGTATGAAAAGGAAGACATCTGCAATTAGGATTTAATTAAGTAAAACAAGCTCTACATCATAATAGTATATATATAAAATAATAATGGCATAATTTTTACCATAAAAGAAATATAAGGATTGAAAATATTTTTAGTATATATATGAAGAGAAGATTCTAAAATTATTATTGATGAGGAATATTTCAATATTTAAATCTATCTCTCCAAAACCACCTTCAGACACTTGAAATAATATTGAATCTACATGCAGCTCTATTTCTTTCTTTTAATTTTGTTTTCCAAGATGTCTGAGACACAGTTTAAAAATTAACTGCAGACAAAACTTTACTGTAAAACAACAATTGTGTGTATATGTGAGAATCCATATGCAAGTTGCTTCTGAAAGATAAGCACTGAAAAATTTTATAAATTTGTATGTAGAAAACATAACTTGAATGTAGTATGAAAATAAGTGTAATGTATATTACACAGGTAAATTACTAAGTGTTGTCTATGCTAACTAAGAGGCAGGGTCTTGAAGCAGGGCGGCCCAGCCCCATTCAATCTCAAGAATGTTTATGCCAAATATTCTGAAAAAGCATCTGTCCTGTGTCGTGCTGCTCCTCTTACTGCGTAAGAGTTAGGGGAAAAACAGTAGGCTGCTCACGTTACTTTTTTTCCGAACATAATATTTTTATTGATTATTTGGGAATTTCACATAATGCACCCCGATCACATTCACTTCCCAGTCCTCCCAGGTCCACCTCCCACCCTAGTGATATCCCCCCAGAATAAAAGAAGAGGGGGGGGTCCAATTCTTTGTTGTTGTCCATATACTCACTGGAGCATAGTCAAACTCCCAGTGTCCAGCCCCTTAAAGAAAACTGAGTCCTTCCGTACCCCTACCTACCCCTACCAGAAACCATCAGTTGTGAAGATGATGAAGAATTACCATTACCAAGTGTTAGGGGAAATTGTATGAAGTGTATAAGTAAAGATGGGTGATAATATGAGTTGAAATGTGTACATAGTTTTTATATAACAGTATATGGCCATAAAGAATCTTAAATGTGTGAGCATTTGGTTTAGTCAGAGATCCTGATTAAATATCTAAAGTTAAGGTAAGAGACCAATGATATTTGAGAATACAAAACTAGATGATATCACCAATCAGTACGATCAGAAAAAAAGAACATAAATATGTATGGACTAATATTTGGATGGGCTTTCTGGCTACTGGAATGTTTTGTGGAATAGCGTGTGTGTGTGTGTGTGTGTGTGTGTGTGTGTGTGTGTGTGTGTGTGCATTTATATGTTTATATGTTCTAGAGACATGATTTGAGAGTAGGTAGTCTGACAGAAAGATGAAAATAGGATATATTAATCTGAGAAACTATGAATTAAAATCATTCACTTGATACTAAAGGGTATAAATATAACACAGATCCATTCAATTAAAACTGGGTTCCATATGTTCTTCTGGCCACATCCAGTTGTAAATATTGCTTGCCCAGAAAAGGGTGGAAGTTTTAATCATGTTTTAATCATAACAATCAAAATCATAGTTTTAATCATGGCTTGTTTATTTCCCAAAATGAAGCAAGCAAAAGTCAAATGGGTTGGGATTATAAGGCAAGTTGTTGTAACAACTACAGACTTTCCTTTGGAGAAGAAAAGAAATATGAGCACAAAGCATGAGAGGTACAGTGAATTTGTACAATCAATGATTTGGAGGTTAATATGAGATTGGAAGATTATTAAAGTTAGAAAGAGAAGCAGTGGTTGGTTAGATGATAGCAGGAATTTCATGGAAAGTCTACAATATTGGTAGTGGTAAAGCTTATGGTATGACTATGAGTGTTCCATGGCAACATTACAAAAGGCAAAGTCATTAGAATAGATAAAGTAAAAATCTGGGAGCCCAGGTATAGAAGTCATTTAGAAAATCACCATGAATCACAAGAGAAAGGGTATTAGAAAACCTGATTGGGATGTAAGTGTGTGTAATTTAAGAAATAAGCTTCAAGCTTTGTTTTCTAGGGAGTATAGATGGGCAACATTGACACAAAATAAGAAATACCAGTATCTCATGTACGCCCAGTGATATGACAGATAGGTTGATGGACACCTATTATGGAGGATGCAAGGGACCCTTGTCATCAAAAGCAGACAGTCTCTCCGTGTCTCTGTCTCTCTGTCTCTCTCTCTCTCACACACACAAAAAAAAAACCCAAAGAAAATAAACATTATAAAAGAAATGTCTGGGAAGAGTGTATTTGTTGGCTACTTGGTATGAAAAAAAATGAAAGATTCTTTTTTCTGACCTGAGCAGGGGAAATAGAAACAGAAAAGGAGTTATGCTAAGCTGGGAAGGGATCAGAGAGCTAGAAAAAGCACAGACCTGGGGCAGACATTCTTGTGCACTTTACATAGACTTCCTGTATTTGTGAAAGCAATAATGCACCCTATGAGGAGTAAATATGATACAAATGTAAAGCTGTTACCAGTACCTGGAAGAGCTGAAGTGGATATAGCATAAGCTATATTCATTCTCATCATCTTTATCACTCAGTCTGAAAATGATAATGAGTGCATTAGAAATAAGATAGATAATTTTCTAGGAATCAAAAATTTCCTCCTAGAAGTGCATCTTTTAAATTACAATGTAAGCTGATGAGGAAATAAGAACCGTTACAAAGAAAAAAAAATCATGTAGCAAACAACTTTTTTTTCAAAACAATGACAGTTATTTTCTCTCTCGCCTTAGAACTTAGATTTCTTGACTATGTTTCAATGATTCTACAGCATTTGACATGTTGATGACTTTGATGAAAAGATGAGCAGAATCAAAATGACATTTTACATGTCAGCAGTAAGAAATAGAAAAGAGATTTAAGATTCGCTGCATTTTTTCCCCTAAATCAACTTAGGTATGTAGTTTTGTTTCATGAGAGGTAACTCTTTCCACTCCACAGAAAATTAACTTGGTAGCAGGTATCTCTGTATTGAAGCAACTTTTATGCTGAAATCTATTATATATTCCCAAATCAGACAAATGCTCCCAATGTATGCTATGACCTATCAGTAAATAACATGTGTTGAGGCTTCAATTTTTCACATTCTCCTAATCCATGGTTTCCCCAAGGGTTACATTTTTTGCTTTCCCTTGCTCCCTTGACCTTCTCTCTGGAGGCTGTCCTTTGCAAATGTTCTACAGTCTATTACAACTCTGTTCTGTGTTAATTAAAATGACACCCAAATCATTTGGGGGGACTGGCTTCCATAGATGCATTGCTCCAAACTACTTGTAATTAATGCTCCACTCAACACTAGTAGTAGCCATATCATCAGCCATGGAGGTACTCAGAAGATTAATGAAACTGAATGAAATAAATGGAGCTGTAATTCGGGAGGACAAGCTAAACAGCCCCACGATGCAGACACTGCCAAAACTAGCAGACTGTAGCTCATCTCTTATTGAGCAGTGACAGTAAACATTCATCAAGCGAAGGAAAATAATGTGCCAGCCTTAAAATGATATCTCATTCTATGCATAGAGACAAGAACACTCTGGCTCGTCTTTTCTAATTAACTGTAAATAACAACGAGATTACGTTACAATGCATACAGATATTTTCCAGCCAGTTCAAGTGCAAGAAGTATGTCCTCAAACTGCTTGATTAGGGAGCAAGCCACATGTAAAAACAGATGGACAGCTAATAAGCCATACTGTAAATCTGAGCAATATGGAATGACTGGCAAGAGATGTTACAATTCCAGTGAACCTATCCCCTGAAATACACAGCAAATCTGAACCCTAATTACAGTGCCCCAGCCCATTTCCTAATCCGATTGCCACATAAAAAGGATCTCATCATTTGAAGGGAGAAGTTGGAATCTTTGGTTCTTCTGTGGTAATCACAGTTCTTACCCATGGTGCAGCTTAGAGGGCAAAGCTGCTTGGGATTTGGAGGGAGGAATGAGCTGATAGCATTAAGTTGTTACTTGTCTCCAAAAAGTAGTTGAAGTTAGCAGGTGAGTGTATACTGACCAGGAATTTAAGAAATCTAACATTAAAAAATAATTTCAGCAGAGGCATGTAATGAATCAAATTAGTAAAACTTCTTTTCATGGCTACTCTGATTTTAGAGGCTCTATAATTTCTACTTGCTTCTGTCACATGATATGATATGACTTAGGGTTGTAAAAATATAGTCTCCAAATTAAGGGTTGTGGATAAATGGAAATGTGATTTATTATCTGTTCATTGCTATCATCACCTCAGAGTCACTGTGTGTTCTCACTTGCCCGTACACTGAGGTGATGATGGCCCTCACACAGAACCCTTGGGTACTTACATTTTTACTTCACTACTTAGTTGTATACTTTGCCAAGCAGAAGCTACGCTTACAATTTTCCCTAATCATTTGCTCAACTCATCAATTAAATAGAGTGTATTAGACACTGAAAGAGAGGAGTTTGTAAGAATCAACAAAACTGGGTCCCAGATATTAGAAAATATAAAAGTTGTTGATGAGCCACATGCATGTTGCATAAGCAATGAAACTATATCTACATATACATATAGCATTCATTTTATAGTAAAATATTATGTGTCTACTGTAAGAATTTTAAAAAGTAGGGGCTGGAGAGATGGCTCAGCAGTTAAGAGCACTGGCTGCTCTTGCAGAGGATCTGGGTTCAATTCCCAGCACCCACATGGCAGCTCACAAGTGTCTGTAACTCCTGTTCCAGGGAATCTAACACCTTCACAACAATTCACATAAAATAAACTTAAAAAATAATTCTAAAAGTAAAGGCAACCAAGATATGTAATTAAAATTATTTGCAATTTCATGATTCTAACATAGAAACTGTCAAAATTTTTGTATATTTTTATTATGTAGACATACAAAAATATATAGACTTTAACAAACATAATGATGAATAATAGTGCATTGGTATTTTTAAAATTCAGTAATAAGTCAGTCCACGATTTGTCTGATTTTTCTTCTAGAATATAGATCCAAATAATTTATCTGTTTTCCCTCCCCCAGTGGTATATTGCAAGACCTGGGATGTTTTGTATTACAGGTACTTAATTAGATAAAAATAGCACATTACATTTTTTTCAGGTGGCACCAAGAATTCCATGGGCTAGAGAGATGGCTCAGTGGCTAAGAGAATTGTCTGCTCTTTGAGAGAACCATGGTTCAATTCCCATTACCTAAATAGGAGATTATAACAGTCTATAACTCTATTTCTGGGGTATCGTACCCCTTCTTCTGGCCTCCATGGGTACAAAGCATGCATATGGTACTCAGACACACATGTACTAAAAAAGAAAAAAATCAAAAGAAAAAGAAAAACATACACATACATTGTGTGTCCATACATGTGTGTCTATATGTGTGCATGTGTGTGTGCATTTGTGTCTGCATTGTAAGTGTTCATGTGTGTATGTCTTTGTGTCTGTGTGTGTTCCTGTGTGTGTGTCTGCATGTGTGTGTTCCTGTGTGTGTGTGTCTGTGTGTTCAGTGTGTATGTTTGCATGTAGGTGTGGTATGGTGTGTGTGTGTGTGCGTGTGTGTGTGTGTGTGTGTGTGTGTGTGTGTGTGTGAATGATTCCAATCATACGACAAGTTGCTTAGGTAAGAGTCAGGGAAAAAATTCTGGAATACTATGTGGCTAAAAGGAAAGTTTTAAATCTATTATATGGTAAGTTACCTAATTTTACTTAATGGAAAGAAGAGCTATGCTTTGTATTGCTGCTAATAAACACATCCTAACAGATTTTAACTTTCACTTTTCATTTCTATTTCACCCATGTGAATAAAAGTATAAGGAAGATTTTCAAATATTTCTGCCAGTTTGATTATCTACCTATCTATCTATCTATCTATCTATCTATCTATCTATGGTCTATCTGTCTGTCTGTCTATCCCATACTGAGAAGCATGAAATTTTATCCACCAGGCAACCAAAAGAGTAATGAAAAATTGAAATTATAAAAGATGTTGAAGCCTTGCTTGTGGTGTTCCCAGCCTACAGTGTATCTATGATGTAAAGAGAACCGTGGCCGGGCGGTGGTGGCACATGCCTTTAATCCCAGCACTCGGGAGGCAGAGCCAGGCAGATCTCTGTGAGTTCGAGGCCAGCCTGGGCTACCAAGTGAGTTCCAGAAAAGGCGCAAAGCTACACAGAGAAACCCTGTCTCGAAAAACCAAAAAAAAAAAAAAAAAAAAAAAAAAAGAGAACCGTGGTTCCCTACTGCTTGTGCTGAAGCAATAAGAGAAAACCCTAAGTTAACACAGAGAAAGTTGTTTCTAGTGATAAGCAAAACCTATGCATTTTAGAATTCTAAACTATGCTCACTAAATGTTGACTGTGATGTGCTGCCCAAAAAGTTCAGATTGGCTTTATAGAAAGAATCTCTATTCTCATTGTTTCCCCAAACTTATTCATCTCTGAAATTAGAGAATAGTCTATGGAAATGATTCACCTAGGACTATAGTTATAGTTTAGGCAATAGTGTCTCTTTGTGAAAATCTCATTTTTTCTTCTTAATTTCTGTTAAATTTCTGCTTCTTCAGTACCCCAGTTTTGCAAGCTAAGACAATAAAATTTAAAATAAGGATGTTTGAGGAGTTAAGTGGGAAATAAGCACAACTGTAGCTATTTTAAAGTTTTATGGAAGCAATTATTTGGCTTTCATCTTTTCCCTCTCCAGGTTCAGTTCCCTGTCCATGTAAGTGGCCATCTATAAAGACAAAGAAACTAGGGAAAAAACATCAAATTTCACACAGCCATGTTAAGATATTATTACATACTGTTAAAAGATTAGTTAATATGCCCAAAGATGTGACCATTAGCCTGTAGAAGATAGTCAGATACTCTTGAGAGTTGTAATGATTCAAAAATGCCTTATTTGTCAAATTTCTAGGGCTGAAGAGATTGCTCAGTAATAAGGAGCACTTGCTGCTCTTGAACAGGACATAGGTTCCATTCACAGTACCCACATATTGCTTCAAATCCTTCTATCATCATGTTCCAGGGGTTTTGAGGCCCTTTTTTGGCCTCCATGGGCAGCATGAATGCATGTGGTATACAAATATCCATTCAGGAAAACTACTTGTACACATAAAATAAAAATAAAAATTTGAATTTCTGAAATTTCAATATAATTTTTGTTGAGTTCAGAAAAAGAGCTAGGATAGGAAAATGAGTTCCTTATATAATTATAAATTAAATTATGATAACTGTTAAGTATAAGGAAGAGTTGTCTAAGAAGCAACTTGAAGAAAATAGTAAACAATAAAATTTAATACATATCTTAATCAGAAAGATTTGTATTTATGTATCTTGCTCTAAAGTAATGTGTCTGTAATTTAAGGTAAATACAGGCCTAGAAATCCAAACATTTTCCAAGATAAGCAAGATTAAGAGTACATCATTAAGCAAAGCAGTGTCTGAATTGTTCAATTACAGCAGAGCTGGAATCTTCTGGAAAAGATGCCATATTTAAAGTTTCTTTTATAGAAACTGTAATACCATTATTCCTTCTGCTTCCTTTGAAATGTAATGTACGATGTATTTAGTATTCCTGTCACTTCTTATGCTAGAGTGCCTTCAATTTTAAAATGATGACAACAGGATGTATGAAAGTATCTCAGCAAAGAACTGAGATTCCATGGTGACTATTTCAAACACTGAGGTTCTGTACAATGCATGTCAAAACATGCAGGGCTTTCTGTCCTTTAAATCCTGTTCTGTCTACACCTGTCCCAAAAGCAAATGGTGTTACTAATTAATCAATTCCTTTGGGACTTGATTGTATGTTGAAATGTGATATTCTAGGTCTTGGAATTATAATACAGAAATCCACTATTGTTTTATTTTCCCTAGTACAAAAGACACACCTATTGCAAACTGTTAATTTAGTATTGCACAGTGGTATAGCTTAGTGGGTAACAGCTACCTGAGGTCTATACCTTCCGTTGTCACTAAGTGGTTTTGAGAACAGAAGAGTGCTACTCTATTCTGGTATACTGTTTACTGCTCTCTGAAAATTTAATGGATTGACAGAAGTATATTTATCATGAGATTTTTCTCTGTCTCAATCCGATTTAACCACAAAAGGGAAGGCTCTGAGGTTTAGGTGAGAAAAAAAAGGACTCTATTGTGTACAATATACTTTGGTCGCACTGTATATCCCATCTCACTTGAAATTCCACCTGCTTTTTAAAATCATTCTGCTATAAGGGTCTCATGGTAAAAATACTGACTCAGCAAATCTTTTAACAGGACTGGGTTAAGGTATAAGAATGACTCTGAAGTTTAGTGGGATCTATGCATCTCTGAGTTGGTTCCTGAAATCAAGGAATTGTGACCACAAGTAATTCTTGGTACAGTATTCTTCAGAGAAATGATCTACTATTCGAAACCATGGAGTACTTCAGGGATAGTACCATTAGGTTCAATATCAGTAGGAATTAATTTTGAAAAATACAAGCAAAAGAATAAAACAAACAAACCAAAAACACCATTTTCTACTAGGAACAAATATAAAACTAATTCATATGTAAATTTTGTAAACTATGCTGTTTTAAGTAGATATAAGTGAAAATATAAACCAATAAGATGCCCTTATAATTATAATTATAATTAGCGATATTTTTTCTACCATGATTCATACAGAGTGTGTATTAACATCTATTGTCCTCAAGTTCCATCAGAATTATGGGATTTTTGGTATTAACATGTAGTCAAACTTCCATTTGATTGAAGTGTAGGCCTGACTGAAATGTAATAATTCACCTGTAAGTTGGTGAAGTATAGTATCCCTTTAGGGAGTAAAAATTATGCCAAACAAATCTTTGTAAGTGATCAAACAAGCAATTTCCTAAAATTTCATGCTTGATTTATTATCAGACTGACTTAGCAGCATTTAAAACAAATAAGGCACACTAAGAAAGTACATTCACAGATATTAGAAAGTGATTGTCTTTAAAATCCCTTATAATGTTAAGCGCATTTAATGTTTAGATTCATAATATGATACTCTGGATGTTAATAACCATGCTGTATTGGGAAGTTAAAAAGCTGAGTTCTAATATCAACCCTGGACTAATATCTTCACAAATTTGCTTAGGCTCAGTTTCTATTACAAAATGAGTGAATTTCTATATTGATGAAAAAATTGTTTCTTCAAGCAATAAAAGACATACACACAGCAAATGTGTCTGCTCTTCTTTTAAGTTGTAGAACTAGGCTGCTGGGTACATACTATGAAATATAACCATGGTCACTTTCTCTAAAAGCCTCATGAGAATTCAGGAAACAAAATGATCTGAAATAAGTTAAGGTAAAAACCAATCATTTTTTTTTAATTCTTCAGGCTAATTAGCTCTTCAGTCATATTTTTCAGCAAATTCAGATAAGCATTTTTTTTTCTTCATCCTCTCCAAATGAATTTAGTTTTTACACATTTCACTGGCTCATCATGAGTTGGTTATGTCTCAACAGTTTGTCCAGCTTCCTGTATAATCATGTTCCCAGTTACTTAAGGACTATCGTTACACTATAAGGCTTTAGTGAGAGCCATTCTAGGAAATAACCATAATGAGACTTCTTCCACATTTAAGTATAAAAACATAATATGAGTCTCTTTTTTGTGTGTTTAGTCACATGAGAAAACGTGCATTTCAAATGGAGAACAAGAAGAAGTTCATCCCACTTAAAGAGCTAATAGGCTTCCTTTTTGATAAAATTTTAATGTAAATCCATGTTCTCTCATTTTTTCTTTATTTTCAGATTTCTAAACTCAAAACATTTATAATTAGTTAAACCTCATGGACATCATCTGATATTGTTTTGCTAAACCAATTTCCAGCCTTGGAATAGGCAGCCTAGCTCTACAGTATGAACAATTGAGCTGAAATTAAGTATCAATGTATTTTAAATGGCAAAAATCAAAAATGACAGTAAGATTTACTCTACAGAGGATGTTGCTGAAATAACTGGAGCCAATATCATATGGAATTTTAATAAACAATAATATAAGCTGTTTGTTACTACGTTTTTATCAGATAATATATTCTATACAAAGGTTTCATACTTATTCATTTATTTTTTAATCAGTAAATCATAGGCTCCTTGAAGGTAGAAATAGTGTTCAACTTGATAACTCTAAGGGTTAGGTAGCAACCAAAAACAATAAATCTAAGTGAATAAAAATATAAGATCAAAACAAATGCAGAAATAAAACATTCCTTATTATTTATGTTTATCTTTTCTATTATGACACTACTATGACATAGTGTACTGCCAATGATAGAGTCATGATGATGACCAATAAAAACAAAAACAAGCAAAAAGAATGGTGGTGGTGAATACACCTTGGTTCTCGACACAGTGCAATTTTGAATCATTCTGGTTCTTTCAATGCATTTTCAGCAATACTTTAAGCTTCTGCAGAACCAAAAGCTTTTAGAGGTAAATGCATCAATTACACATAATCTTGTGATACAATCCTACCGTGAATCCTTAGTCATTCATCCCTAGCCCACAGAATGCCATCTGCTTATTTTGGATGTACCTTGTTACAAAGAGAACTAGTGGAAATAAGTCTCATACTGATTTCATTCCTTTGAATAAGTTACTTTAAAGTATATTTTTGTTTTCAATGACACTATTGTTCTTATGTTTTCTATTGTATTATTGACAATACATGTTCAAGTTTGGGCAAAGATATAAACCTTCTGACTTATTGGGTAAGTTATCTTACATGTATACCCTCTGCTGATCGAAAAAAAATATGAAATGAATTAATTCTAGAGAGCTCTAACTTTGTCCACATTCTTAATTTGATTTTTCTCCTGAGGTTACTCTTGTATATTTGTGGGCAACGTTTATACTTTTGTATAAAATTCCAGTATTGTAAGGGTGGGGTTTGAATAATTCATCTCATGAAAAAGTCTTTTTAAAATAAGGTGAAATCTGGGTAATTTAATGATAGACTATGTAGCAAAAAATGCATTGCATCTTTTCATCAATAGTGACCACTCAAAGGAGAAACAGAATGATAATCCTATTCTTGCTTGTCTACACTTAAATATTGTGAGTCAAATAATTTATAATAAACATTCTTTTTTTGAGACAGGGTTTCTCTGCATAGCTTTGCGCCTTTCCTGGAGCTCACTTGGTAGCCCAGGCTGGCCTCAAACTCACAGAGATCCGCCTGGCTCTGCCTCCCAAGTGCTGGGATTAAAGGCGTGCGCCACCACCGCCCAGCCTATAATAAACATTTAAGAAGGCTAAACACACTCTAAATATTTCTGCAATTATTTCATCCTTTGACATTTATAACATCTGTGTGAAGACAATAAATAAATCTAGGACATGAGTTTTCTTTTGTATATAACATGGAAGAGTAAAATAAAAATTGAGGCTCAGTTGGCTGTCAAACTGTTCAGAAGGGAAGTGGCTCAACCCACATCTGAATTGTGTGCACTTATATTGGATTTCTTCCATTTGAGGACACAGATATAAGAGGCCTTTGCTAAAAACAAATATTGACACTAGAATTTTTCATTAAACTGCCAGTTTGGCATAACACAAGGCAAAATACTGGTTCCTGGTATATAGTATGTAAATTTACTTGGAAAACGGTAGTCACCAAAACACAATAATGTTTCATTTGTATGTGTTGGTAGTGTGGCCCCTAAGGCAGTAGGGCCTAGGATCAGGAAATTAAGTCACTGACAGCTCTGCGCTCAGAGGGACTGAGGCTAGTCTCACACAAAAAGTTAGTGGTTCTCTAAGAACTAATTGTAATAAAAACAATGAACCTGAGTCCCAGTTGTCTCTATGGCTTTCTGCCTCATAGTATCCCTCTCCCTTAAGGATGCTCCTTTCATTGTCAGCCCACCTTGGGTTATAGCCAAAGGGAACCTCTCCAGAGAGGAGCAGATGCCACTATCACCCTCTTGAACCTTCAGAACCTCAAGACTCAAGAAGCTAAAGTGACATATAAACTTTACAACTATTCTGGTTTCGTATGTTTTATTGTAGCAATAGCAAACAGGGTGGTATATTATGCCTTTGATGGAGAAACATATGGTCTACCACAAAGACTGAAAATGGTTTGAATATGCCCAACTCTCACCTCTTCCCTTTATTCTTCTTACCAAAATAAAATCACATTTCTTCAAACCATGGCAATAGCCCTTGGAAATGTTTCTATGTCCATTTTCCCCTCCAACCTAATCTCTGTTCCCTGCCACAGTGTTTCTTCAAAATGGCAGCAGGGTTTCTATTGGACTCACTGTTTACTTTTCCACTATGGCTTTCTATGTTCCATGTGTTTCATTGTTCCCTCAGCTCCTAAAACCACTCTAAGCTCTTCTTCATCTCAGAGTTTTCACATCATTCTTTCTTTTCTTTGGAATGTGCTCCTCACCTGACATCTGCACCATCTCAGCATACCTACTCATCTTCAGCCTAAAATCTTTGCTCTGCTCCAAACCTCAATGATGTAATCAAGTCCCCTGCTTTCAGATACTTGTTTATTTTATCTGGAAAATTTATATTCATATGTAAAATTTCATATGAACATATAATTTTCCAGGTAAAATAACTATACACTAAATAAAAATAATATTTATACATACAAATATATTCACTTCAAACATGCAAAAAAAGTGGAAAGCACTATTCAGGTTCTTTGATATGAGATAAACTGATATATGTTACATTTCCATAGTGAAATCACAGTTTCTAGGACACTGAAGCATTGATTCAAACCAAATTTGCTGGTGTATTTCCCACACTTGGGAAGCTGAGGCTGAAAGACCATGAATTTGAAATCAGTCCGAGCAATAAGATGACATCCAGTCACCCTAAAATTTGAATTCAGACTGAGATATGAAGTGATACCTAGTCTCCCAAACAGTCAAACAATAATATGTGTGTGTAAATGTGTGTGTGTGTGTGTGTGTGTGTGTGTGAGAGAGAGAGAGAGAGAGAGAGAGAGAGAAGACAGAAGGGGGGAATTCCCATGATCATATCACAAAGGACAGAAACTAAACTACACAGTGTTGATTTTATTTGCAATATCACATAATTTTGATTCATTTATTGAATATAATTAATTTTAAAATAATTAAAACAACAATTACAGCATGGATTTTAAGAGATACTTTTTCATATACTAGAAGATTGCTCACAATGGTAATGAGGATTACATTAAAGCAAAGTCTGATGGTCAGATTCGCGTAGGTTTCTAAGATTTAATGGCATCTTTTTTTTCTTGAGCCGACAAGGAAACTGTGCCTCTTTTTGTGTTTGAAGGGGAAAAAAGAAAAACATGTGAAACAGCTTTGCTTTATCACAAATGTGAAAGAACAAATCTCACAACTCAGGACAAGAACAACTTCTCCATGAGCATCTGCTATGTGAGAATATTAACTGATCTCTTGGAAGTATGCAGAATAGTAATAACATATTTCTTCCTGGCTTTCAGGGAATCCTATTTTCTAGAATTCTCCTACTTTGTTGGTAATGCTTAAGTCTCCTTTTTTGGTATGTCAATTCCTGTGCTTCAACTCTCATGGTAGGGTTGTATATTTTCTCCTTTTCAATTCCTTTGATGACTGCATAGGTTGAACTATTCCCATCATGTGAGTATTGGTGACTTAATTCAAGCTGCCAGTTTGGGTGGCAAACAAACTACATGGCTCCATAACTGAAGAATCTTTGTAACACCTTTAACCTTCTATCATTGTCTTTCAGAAATAACTATTTTATCTTCAACTATGATATATATATATATATATATATATATATATATATATATATATTTATGTCCCAGTATAATTTGGAAGACATTTCTCAGTGACTGTATTTTGCTTTTCATTCTGAAATTAGCTTAAAGGTGAATTATCTAATAATTGGAATAAATAACAATATACTTATTTTTACTTCTTATATTATCCTTTTAAATTTCCATGGCAGCACTTATCATTTCCTTATTACTCATTTGTCATTCATTCATTAATTCTCTGTTCTTTAACTTGAAAATGAAATCCTTGAGAACAAGGAGCTTGTCTAGGTTATTTTATTCTATCATTCAAGGGATACATAGTGGGCAGCATTCATTCATTGTCTAAGTTAGCTATAGTTTCTATATGCTTTTTAATCATTTAACATAGTAATACACCTGTCCTTTCATTCACTCCTCTGATAATTTAGAGAGGATTTGTACTAATCTTTCTACTGAAAATTTGCATATGATTAGAATATAATTAAATATATAAATATATTTTTTAGAAAAATACTACTGAGGTAAGAACTAAAGGGAGGTGAGGGGTGCATGCTAAGTTAAAATACATACTTTATTTTTATATGTGATTATCATACTTCCAAGTGACTCTCAATAAATAAATATTTTCATTGGAAGTGACATAGATGATTCCTTTTTCCATTAATGAATACATTTGAATGTAAAAATGGGAAATGTAAATGTGCTTCTTTTCAATCCCTCCTTTGGTGATGTGCAATCATTTCCTATTGTTCTGGGTACATCATACTTAAACTATGCCCTATTCACCTGACAAAATCAGGTTTCTTAGAGTATGAAGGCTGTCTGTGTAAATCTCTATGCATAAGGGCTCATTTAAATACTCAGTGGAAAGCCTATCACCACAAACTGTCATAATCACACATTCTAACACAAAGTTAGTATGTGTATCTGTCACTTACCAACCCTGAAGAGAGTCTAACACACTCTTTAAAACAGTAGACTTTACAATAGGGAACTAATTTCCCAAGAATGGATATTTTCATTATTTTTAGGGTTCATACTTCAAGACCAATGTGGTTCATGCTATGAAAATAAATGGAAAGGAGAGAAATGTGTCCCCTGTAAACTAGGATTTCAACCAAATCAAGATTGGGAGAAGGCAACCAGATGGCATGAAAAAGGAGGTACTTGAGGCTGAGGAGAGAACCTTTGTATCAAATGTATGTCATGGACAATGTTGGCTTCTATGTTGATATTTATGACTGAGATTTCTACCAATTCTAATTACTAGACAACAATGAAAGAACTCTGTGTCAACAGAACTATGGGTAGTTATATGGAGGTCCTGTATACTGCTATGTTGTAACAGAGTTGATCTCATCAGTTACCTAGACTACTTTAGATATTGAAGGGTTTCTACGCTTGTAATAGTGAGCATGGCCACATAAACGGGAGATCACTCAATTCCATTGATTCTTTACTCGTTTTCCTTCTTTCCTCCTTTCTCCTTCCTTGATTACTTTACTTGATAATTATTTAATGTGCATGAATCTTCTATGTTGTCAGACATGGAAAATAGAGCAATACAGGATCAGTTAGTGGTTCTACAGTCTGAAAATAAATCATCAAATTAATGAGGTAACTGTTTTGTAGCAAATGGTGTAAACCAAAGTTTCTGGGTAAAAAACAAATGGTCTAACAATTGGATGATGAGTCTAGATTCTAAGTCAAGGAAGGGAGCTTCTAAACTGAAACATGAAAAGTAACAAGTGTAGACACATACAACTCAATAAGAAATATTCAACTGAAGGGAACACGAGGCCTTCTAGGAAATCTGCATGGTGTATGAGAAGTGGAAGGGCATTATGATTATAGAAAATAGAAATCTGCATTGTGTATGAGAAGTGGAAGGTCATCATGATTATAGAAAATTTACCATAGGGAGCCTGATATTATATGAAAATGTGAAGAGATGCAGGAGAAAAATATAATGACCAGGTGATACATGTATAGTATCTATAGATAACAAGCCAAGCATTATGATAAATAGTATTTCTTTCCATGTGCCTGTGTGGAACACTCTAATGGAGCCAGGCTTTAATAACAACACGAGCCCACATATAACCAGGGAAAATCACACACACAGTGAACTTTAAGGTTTAACCCAAACTCTAAGTCACCCTGGGTTATCACCAGGGGCCATTATGCATGTCCACAATTGCTAGAGATTCTAACACAAAAGCATGAACAGAGAATATGGATACGGAAGTAGACACTTAGAGTTACCGTTAATGTGTATAGTTAAAGATACTTTTAGAAAGGGAAACAAAAAACTTAAGGTACAAAATTTGACATTTCTAAAGCTACAAACAGTGTTAGGAAAGTTTAAACAATCCAAGCAATGGTTCTATAATCTATAAAACACAAGAGTAAGTTTAACTAGTCTTCAAATTTTCATTTGCTTTCACAAAGTAGCAATGTGCACAGTGTTTCTTTTAATTAAGAAGTGGATGTGAAAAAAATTGTGCCTCTGGACTACTTAAAATACAGGACATAGTCAAATTTAAAGAACCCTTTCCCAGCCCTAATATAAATAAATCTTCATACACTATCAGAAATCTTCAGACATTTATGATGAAAGTCTTTGATGAAAGTTTACAAGGTTTACATTTAGTTAAATGAATAAACTTTCATCATGTGACTCATGATTGTGATTCCATCTACAAAGATCTATACTTATTTTTGGTTTTCTTGTAAACAAGATAGATATATCAAAAGGAAAATTAGCCAGGTGGTGGTAGCACACACCTTTAATCCCAGCACTTGGGAGACAGAGGCAGGTGGATCTCTGTGAGTTCGAGGCCAGCCTGGTCTCCAAAGCGAGTTCCAGGAAAGGTGCAATGCTGCACAGAGAAGCCCTGTCTCAAAAAACCAAAAAAAAAAAAAAAAAAAAAAAAAAAAAAAAAAGGAAAATTAAAGCCTATTTTAAAAATCTACTTTTATTTTCTGGGATAGGAGTCTAGGAAGCCACTATAGGAACAAAGAAGCTGTTTGCTAAAGTACTTATTATTTCTTTGTGTAGTAATTTTTCAATGTCATAATTTAGAAATGACCAACATGAATAAAACTGAGGGACTAGAATGAAATTCTAGGTACATTCTAAAACCAAAATTGGAATGTTGTTTTCATTTGAATTACAAGGAGATGGGAGAAGAGCCTAACCATGATACAGTCATTTAGGTAAAACTTAAATCACCACAGTACTGAAATTGAACACCATCAATGAAACTAACATGTTCTCATGAACAGGATGACCTTAAACCATAGGAAACTGTCAAAATTATTATCAAAGCCTGTAGGAAACTAATGTGGGCCCCCAGGTTAATTTCACTTGTTAAGGATCATTCCTATCACATCTTCCTTTACTAATGTCAATGTAGCCAGTTGATCATTTAACATGTACCATCCCCTTTCTACTTTGTCACTGACTTCCTTGGCAAGCCGTATGCAAGCTTTTGTACAGCAGAATGGCCACAGAAAGCGAGAGTGTGTCATCATTTTCAAAACACTAGAAGAAATGATGTTGAATTGTTTACCTAAAGGAATGATGTTTGATGAAATATTTGTGCTTCAATTTATTAAAACACATAATATGCATGTATTAAAATATATTAAGTCATTTTATTAACGTGTACACTTTTATGATTTTTAATTATAGATAAAAGATCAGGTGGGGTAGTTTGTTTGTGCCTGTAATCCCAGCAGTTAGGTGTCATGAGGATAGCCACAGTTTTCAAGACCAGCGTGAGTCATGCAATGAGGTCAAGAACAGCCCAAGCTACAGAGTGAAAACCTGTATCAGAAACTTAAAAAAATGAAGTTAAAATAAAAGCACTAACAATGTTATTATATATAAAATAATACATAAAGTGAGAAATTGGCCGGGTGGTGGTGGCACATGCCTTTAATCCCAGCATTCAGGAGGCAGAGGCAGGTGGATCTCTGTGAGTTCAAGGCCAGCCTGGTCTTCAAAGCGAGTTCCAAGAAAGGCACAAAGCGACCCAGAGAAACCCTGTCTTGAAAAACCAAAATAAATAAATAAAACATAAAGTGAGAAATCTTCACAAAGCCTTAGTCCTCCTGACTTGTAATATTTTCACATTATTTCCATGAACATAAAGTGACAGAGCCAGCAAGATAGTCACACTGGACAGAGTCCTGCTTTTGCTTTTTCTCCCTTCCTCCCACTTCAGCTGTACACACAACAGGGACTCAAGATACTGAAGAATATATATATATATATATATATATATATATATATATATATATATATCTGTAGGCCACATATATAGAATGAATGCCATATATAGAATACAACATATATTTATAACATATATGATTACACACACATAAATACACACACATATATGTATGTGTATATATATATATATATGATATTGTATATAACAAATGGAATAGATATGGGCCATGCATGGAAGGATTATCTAGAACATGTTTAGAGCATGAAGATATACCTACATTCTCAAGAGTCTTTTAGCTCTCTCACAGCTTCTCCCAATTGGAAAACATCAGGACTGAGACACACAATACCATGCAGGATCTTGCAGGGGTCCTCCAGTGAGGAACTCCTTGCTGTGTTGGGTTGCATACAAAGATCTAGTTAAATGCTTCATTAAAGAAAATGAAGGAACAGACACATAAAAAGTATTCTTTTAACAACTAAGTTTATTCATTACCTTTTCTTCAGAAGGCATTGATTCTGTTTCCCCTAGCGACTTTCTAATTTCTCCTCATTTATAAAGTGCCAACTTGAAATAGTTTGCTAACCTATTACTGTATGAATTATTGTTTTCCAGTATTCAGAACTTTAAAATGTCCCTGTATAGTTAAATAAATACACTTCAAACTCTCGTTTCCTTTTAGCTCATTTCATCTTCTTCCAATACATCAGTGAAACATAAAGTGTTTCATTATATCTGCTATATGAACTTCATCTTTATTTTAGTTACGTGTTTAGTCTGGTATTTGCTTGCCCTTTTAAAAATCTAATTTATCATGCTAGTAATTATCTATGTTCACATTACACACATGTTGCTAATACAAAATTCTCCATGATATCATAATTAATCAATAAGCTAAAATTTCTGGGTGAAATGGGTTATACAAATTAATAGCATACTACATCTAGAATATTTTCAATTAACTAGCAAACTTTGAGAATTTTCAGAAACCAGGTGCATTTGACATCAAAAAGTATCCCACATCAGGTAGAAGGTGAGGTTGATCAGTGAAGATATTTCTTCAGGGGCCAGGCACTGAAATGCTCAGTGTCATTCATAATTGATTCTGGCAGGAGAAAAACACAGCCAACTATCCAAGATGGCAACAGATGGGTGTTTGTTTCACTTCTGTAAACTAACACAGTGAGATGATCTCATTTAACAGTCAGGCTTTGTTTTAGGAGGATTTTCTAAACTCCTTGGATTCAGTGAACATATGAACCATAACTAAGTTCAGAAGATACAGATGGATAGAAAATTGTCTGAAATTCCATGCAAAAGAAAGGAATTCTTCCTATTCAAATATATTCGCTTGCAAATATTTCACTCAGAGAATCACACAAAATCCTTATCTCTTCACTATGATTGTGAAGAGATTTACAATTTTACAAGAGATTGCAAATTTACTTGTAAATAATTTCCTAAAATATTCACATAATAATGAAATGTAAAATGGACAATTTGTCTCAATATTATTGTCTTTATTTAAACAAATATAAGCAGAAATCATCTTGATGGCATAAAATTTGTCACTCAAGATACATTTTGAAGCTATCAGCAAAGGGATGGAAGTGGCATGAGAACTGGAAATGAGGAAGTGATGAGGGGGTATCATTGTTTTACAGACAAAAAGGGATGAAATGATGAAAAATTAAGACTAGAATATCAGAAAGCAAAATAATGTGAAAACCACAGCATTCTCACAAAATAGATTGTTTATTTAAAAATGATATTATATTTTAGATGTTATTAGGTCATGTATCTGTTAAGCTAGAGGGAGAGATGATTGTTACCACTTTAAAATTCTGCCATGGTGAGGTCCAACCAACTGAGACAGAAACTTTAGTTTCTAGAGAAAGTTCTCTCAGAGAGAAAGAGAACACAGTGACTTAGCTGTGGTCCATGTGGAGCAGACTATACACAGTCACAGAACCCAGCAGTAAAAGGAACATGAGTCATAAGACATCCAAGACAGGAGACAAACAAAGAAGAAACATTTGCTAATGTTCAGTGTTAGTTTTAAAGATGGATTAGATTTGAAGAGTTTATGCACTCAAGAAATTCTTATTGAGAGAGAGGAATTGACTCTACAGAAAATATAAAGTAGACTGAGCTTAACATAAAGGCATAAAGAAAGTGACAGACAACAGAAATGGATGGCTGTCGTGTGTGTGTGTGTGTGTGTGTGTGTGTGTGTGTGTGTGTGTGTGTGCATGTGAAGGTGTGCATGCATGTGTATGTAAGTGCAATAAAATGTGGAGGCCAGAGAGTGATATTTGGTATTTTCCTTGTCAATCATTCTCTACTTAATTAATTAATTAATTAATTAATTAATTTGAGACAAGGTCTCCTCTTGCATCCTGATTTTATCAATTCTGATAGACTGAGATTCTCCTGTATCTGCCTATCTAGTGCTTGGTTTATAGGTGCATACTGCCATGCTTGGATTTTACACACTTGCTCAGTGCCTCAGCTCAGGTTCTATGGCTTGACAGTTGGCATTGTACTGACTGGGCCATCTCCCCAGCCCCAATATCACTATTAATAGAAGAACATTATTTTCCTAAACCCATCTGACTTTTGACTGGAGCTCTCCATAAACTTGAGAATTTTGTCTTTCCTAATCTACATACATGTATGCTATCATAAAGCAATAATCGGCATCAGAATAACACAAGAGAGAAAAATTTCCCCTTAACTTAAAGTAACAACTTCTACCACTGCCAAAACTTACAGAACCAAATTTGGCAGTCTCTAAATTTGACCTATCAAAGGCTGTTAACGTGGCCCACCTCATTAGGACTTTTCTTATTATTCCTAGAATTTTCCTAGAAGACTTCAAATTTCGAAAGCATATTGAATTGTATTATAATGCTGTATCACATGCATGGTCATATCTAGAAGAAACTTGAGAGAACTGGATTCCCATCTTGGCATTGATGATTGTGCAATGGGAAACCTCAGATGGAATGATTGTGGTTCCATTAGTATCCATGCCAGGGAGTCAGCCTGAGGAACTTATATAAAGGGTTGTGCTGACTCATAGATCATCACTCACCTTTTAAAATTCAATATAGGAGTCATTGTTATTTTTTTAACCTCATTTTCTTTTGAAATCAGGAATTAAGATATTCTTTGCAATTTAAGCAAATTGTAGGTGGGAGACCTAGCTTACAATTGGACAGAAAGTTCCATTTAGTATGCTATTAAGTAATAACCTTCATTCATAGTGGCTAATTTTACATCTGAACAACTGCAATATCCATTATTACAAGGGGTCTCTGCCTCTACTAATTTTATTCTTAAATTTTTTTTCTCTGAGAATATTTTGCCAAGCATCATAGGAGTTGCCTGGCAACTGCTAAGAGCAAATTCAAAGAAAGAAAGGCGATTTAATAAAGAACTCAGACACAATCAAAGTCTTGTAGAATGAATAATGTATGTGCTTTATTCAGAAAAAATACTGTACCTTGAGCCTCTTGCAATAAAAAAAATAATAACTTATTGCCAATTATGTATAATTAATAAAAAAGTGCAACATTGGAAATAACGAAAAGTAACCAATAAAGCAGTTAAGAAATGTTCTTCTTAATCTAACAGTACAGTGTGCTCCACTATTAGATCATAGAGCTCATTAATGTATTATACTCATAAACAACGTTCATTAGAAATTTGTCTGTGATTGGAGGAAGCCAATAAGAAAAATCATACTTTATTTACCATAGCAACAGAGAACATTACAGGTTTGGGGATTTGGTAGATTCACAGGTTTTGTCGAAGCGTTAAAGAATGCAGAGCCATTAAAGAGAAGGGAGGTAAAATTAGAACACTGAGTTCAGTCATCTTAGTATAGGGAAATATTTTAGGCTAATGTTAAAGAGACTCAGGTAGATGTGTGCTTTTGTATAAATAAGAATATTCTTGATGTAGATTACAGGTTAGTTTAGCAGAAAACAAAATGCAGTGGTTGGTAAGGGAGCTGTTACAGCCGAACTTCAGCATGTGGGACATTGAAACAAAACTGTGAATACCTTCAGTTTCCTTTTCTTCTAGGCCAGTTTCTCTCTGCAGTATTGTCCTTCCCCAGTTCAGCTGCCCATATGATAGAAAGTGACCACTAGCTGAACCCAAGACTGAGTGTTTTAATACCAAAGACAAACTGTTTCTTTCCTCTCCTTCAGTGTAGTGTATGCAAGCTTAAGGAAGCACTTGAATTGCTGAGGCTTGTGTTACAGAATCAAGACAGCTAAGTCTGGGCCTGTACTAGGTTGCTCCCAAAGGAACTGAACAACCACAATGAAAAGCAGGTAGCTGACTCTCAACCACTTCCTTTGGTATCTTTCTCTGGTTTTCTTCTAAAACACTTGACTCTTCCGATTACTTATGTTGTGTAAGGACTGGGGAAGCAGTGATGAGGAGGTCACATGTGTGACTTTGAAATTACAGGTCATTTTATAAGGCAATCCTCACATGCAAAGTCACACATAAAACTCGTTCTTTCTTATATAATTGGATTTTGTCCTCTCTTTTTAATTTGTCCAGGACTAGGGCTGAGTAAATACCCAGAGAGCAGTCATGGTGTTCCTTAAGCAAAGGACCTAGAGAGTAGTTGATAGCTCAGGCAGAGCCTCTGGAGTGAAGAGAGTTTGATTCACTTGTCATATTAACTTTCCCTTCCAGGCATCAAGTCATTGTAGTATCAGTGTACAGGAAGTGAAGGTCTGCTCCTGGGACTCTGTGCCTGTCAGTCATCAAAACTGAACCTTGAAAAGATGAACTTTCCAACATGCACTTTGTAGAAAGGCAGATGAAACAGAATTCCCGTGCCAGCCCAGGAATTAACGAACTAAAGAATGTTAATAGAAGCACTTGCTAGCTCCAAAGTGCTTTTGTATACCTCAAGCTGCTTCCAATCCTTAATGATTCACAATGAAATAGCATCATAGTTACTCTCCAGATGAATATATTCATAAACATTCATTCATTTTACTATTTGTCAGGGTCTCAGTTGAGAGCTCTTTGATTTGACTGGACTTCATGTCATCACTATCTCACTAAATTATCAAACACAGTAGTTTCTAATATCTATGTGCTCAAAATTCATTTTATATGAGGTCTGTCACAGATTTTGTAATTTGATGTTCTTTCAAATCAAATCTGAAAGTCTCATTCAGGAGTGGTTAATTGGTAGGAACTTGGCCGGTGTCTAAGCGCGACTTGTTTGATGTTATTGGCGCTCTTGGAGCTATCTTCTTCATCCATGGGGCTGCTTTCAAATTATCCATTACTGGAGAAGTCACAGGTGGAGTTTAGAGTACACTGGCATCATATCTGGGAACTGCTTCATAGAGGTTATAGTCACTTCCATAGTAATGTTCCATGTTTCTTCCCATTAGCCTCTGGTGTGGGATTCACTTGCCTCAGCTGTGAAATCTAAATTCACCACTCAATGAATGTGAAAATTAACAGAAGCATTCAACTGGCCTTAAGGCTTGTATCTTCAGTTTTCTCTTCTGTAAAATCAACGTATTGACTGGAATCATAGGGATACTGAATAGATTAAATGATAAAATTCAAGGGAAAATATTACCCAGTATCTACATCAAACTACATATTCAAAATAAAAAGCATGACTATTTGTATCCAGTAGATTTCAAGAAGACTATCCATTAGGTCTTTATATGGAACCTAGAAGGTTCTATTCATGTACTGTACAATATGGCAAAAAGGAGACAAATACAGATAATGGACAATTGAAATATGGTTTGTGTTACTGAAAAAAAAAATTAAATCTTAATTTCAGTATAAGTGACCATGTGCCTAGTGAGTAGCCAACAGCAAGTCCACACAGTAAACTAAGACGTGACCTGTCCTCTCAACCCACCACTTAGAGAGTACACGATTGCATATAATAGGGACTTGAAAATATTTAGTGAGAAGAGTATGGGTGGATAGAAGCAGAGAAGGGGGATTAAAAGGAGTAGAGTAAACGGGAGAAAAAGAAAACTACTCTTTGCTCAAAGAAATCATAACACATTGACTCAAAAGCAAAAATATGAACATCCTGCTCAATGAATGAGTATTTTAAATGAATTGTGAAAATTGTGTGTGATATATCAAAATTAAATGTAAAAAATGCAAGGCAAGGTTTGGGCCTTCTAGTTTCAGAAAACAGAAAAACTAAAGCAAAATGGATATCTTTAATGCTGGCCATGAGCTCTATGGATTTTCTTATTTCTATATACAGAAACAACTCTCAAAACTTACTATAGTCCAGCTTAGAATTAAAAAGTGACTCATCCATTCTTCACATGAATGCAGCTGCAGTCCACTCTGAAGTTAAAAAGACCACAAAGAAAAATCTTCAGGAAAGAGAAAATGGAGGAGTGGGAAGGAGAGAGATGAAATATTCATCCTAGTGCTGACCCAGAAGTCAGGAGCCCAATCCACAGTCCATAGCCCTAAGACTACAGGACACACATATATAACTTATTTTTTCTTCTATTCTTTGTAGGGGGAAGAGGTCATTCTTTTTCGCCCAGGAGAACAACACTGAGCACTGTTTTTACTAAGTGCACCACCCCCTAGTCTACATCATTAGGTCACTTGCTTTCAATAAATTATTTCTAAAATGATGAATGCTTTAAAGTTATTCAGGTCTAGAAACTTGAAGAGAACTATATTAACTCTGATTTATCACTATTTTAACAAGACATACCCCAATGAAAGGCAAGAAAAATCCCATTAAATAGTCAAAAATGTCAAGACAGAAAATTACATAGTATCAAAGCAAAGCTTTCTTAGGCATTCTAAAATACAGGAATGAGGTGGTCCTCAGCTGGGAAGGGGTGTTCACAAAAGAGTAAGAGGTCAATGCCCATATAGGTGAAGTTCAACACAAAAGAGAAGACATTGAAAATGCTAGGGAAACTAAATACAGCATCACAAATATAAGGCAAAAATCATGGCACACAAGTAACTCTATCCCGTGTGAAATTGAAACGGGAAGATCCCAAGTTCGAGACTAGGCTATTTAATAAGAATATGCTACTCAATAAGAGTCAGTTGAAACACAAAGAAAACATAGTTTTCAATAACTTTATAGATTATTTTAAAGATCTAACCAGATCAAAACCTTAAAAACTGCATGCCAGCCAATCTCATATGTTTATATCCATCAAGTACAAGGTAAGAGTAGAGAGCAAAATTCAGGTTTCTTCATGGAGTCTATTATACATGTGATTGCACTGGTAATTTTAAAAATCAGAACAGATCACTTTAAAAATGATTTGAAAAAAATCTGGCAAATATAGCTGGCAAATAGCAACAAAAAAATGAAATAGATCTCTCATTCTAGATGCGGTTGAAAATAGCAGTCCTGGGGCCATTGTTAAGTCACAGAGTGGGCACAGAAAATTGGAAGTCTCCCCAGTTTTCACTCTCTGAGGAACAGTGGGGGTCTTGGCTAATAGAGCTCTGAATATTCAGTGAAGGCCAATAATAAGTTTACCACAAAAAATAGCAGCAGTCACAGCTGTAAGAGCTCTACAGGCTTGCCAGCAAGGGTATACCATACCCACACATATCCTTGGGAAAGGGTGGAGGAAACACCATCTTCACAAATGAGCCTATACAGGACTTTCTTTTTGATGATTCTGTCACAGAAAGGATGAACAATACACAATTTCCTTCATTATTGCTTTCATAGCAAGTATTTGAATTTGCCCAGAGTCCCTGGGAAGTTGTGACTATAGAACTCAAATAGGAGCAAACAATGCTTTACATCTATGGTTGAAAAAAAAAATTGCAAACATCACACTGATTGCACGCACACAAACAGGTAGCCCTTCTGTACAAAGTAAGCATCACACAGTGACTGGCCAGGGGCACATCTGGAAGATGCCTCCAATTATATTCAATTCTTGTTTCTCTCAGGATGTTCTTGTTCCTTTGGATGTATGAGGTGATTGTTCCTTGGATTTTCACCTACACAAGTCATGGGGTAAAGGATGAACAGCAGCTGTGCCGAAAGGATATTATTTCAAAAAAGAGAAGCCATAGCAAGAACGTTCCTCCTGGTGGGACAGTCACTCCAGCAAAGGTATATTGTGGAGAAGGTCTCAGGAATCTTTCTGACAGTCAGGGCAGTTTGTAAAAAAGAAGTTGTTGCTAACTTCAGCCTTGGAACTGGATAGCTCCTGGTATAACTAAAGCTGACCCACATCAGTGTGCCATAAAAGAAGAACACTGGGAAGGAGTGCCTGGGAAACATGCTCTGAAGTTTGTGAACAATGGGGCCACTCTGACTTTCCATCTGCAAAGCATTGAAATGTGAAATCACATTTGTTTTGGCAGAAGGTGCAAGGGCGTGAGGAGAGCATTCATGGAGTAAGGTACTTGACACTAAAAGGTAGGGAAGTGTTCGCACTCCTGTTCTCTGGCCTTAGTTTTCTTCTGGAACTCTGTGAAGCATAGAATGTAGCAGATGGAGAAGTAGTCTTTTACTGCCCACCTGCCCAGGCCAGTCAAGATACCCATCATTAATTAATTACAGAGGATGCTGTATATGACTGGACTGAAGACATGACAAGACTTCACAAATGGCTCCTACATGACAAAAGAGGACATAGTAAAGCAGGGCACCACATTTTTCAAAACAGCCTCCATTAGACAGAAACTACAAGGTACAAATAAGACCAGCCTCACCAGAGATACTTCTGAATGACTCAGGTGAAAGGGATACTTTCTTTTCTTATCTCCTAATCCCTACATACACCACGCTCATTAGAGCCTGACACTGAAAAAGAAATACAAGAAGAATACTACACATTACCACAGTGAATAAAACTCCTAACTCACCACTTCTACTAAAAGATTTTGACTATAAGGCAAAGGAAAATAATAGGCCATTACCACCTTTCACTCCAAGTTCCTTAGAAGAGAAATCTGGGTATTAGAAAAGAATAGATGAGGGCAGAGTGTAATTATAAGTGAGACTTGAGAAAATACAAGCCTGTTAAACAATACAATGTCTCTTATACTATGAAATGTCTCTGTTGGAATATAAACATTTTATTCTTACAATGATAATGGAATGGTTATTGTATTATATTCACTTGACAGAAAAGACAATTAAGGATCAAAAACAATTATGTTGTTAAGCTAAGTTGAAAATATGTTCATTTGGTATGGAAAAATAAAATAAAATCATGCTTTTCTCCTCTTTCAATCATCTTACATTCCCAGATTTTTTTGATGATTGAATAGTAGGAACATCAAATTCAGAGAGACATTCATTCTGGGTATCAAATGTTAGGAGTAGGAAAACTTACAAATAAAAGAGTATTACTCTGGAAATTCACACACCATGATAAGGCTAAACAGTTGGAGATTCAGACAGATGGGACACTGGGAGAGCTTTCAAAAGGCAGGACGTCAATATCTTAAAAGGTAGCCAAAGTATGTTGGTAGTAAGTCACTGGAAACAATACAATCTTATAGGGGCCCTGTGGGACCTTGCATTTCTACAATGGCCACTATAGTAACTCTAGACATATAGTTCTTTTGTAAGTATGCTATTCTCTGCAAAAGGTGAAGATTGTGGTCTCTACTAGGCACTTGGTTATATGTGTGTATAGTACAACCAACAGAGCAGGGTATAAGGCATGGCAACACACATCTGCAATCCTATGATTCAGGAAGCTAAGACAAGAGAATCAAAAATCCAAGGTAAGCTTGGGTTACACAATGAGTTCAAGCCAGTCTTGACTGTGAAGTAAGAGTTTGTGTACATATATATATATATATATATATATATATATATATATATATATGAAAATTAAATAAAAAGATAAAATAATTATATAAATCATTATATATCTCATAATAATAAATTTGAATATCAATGATCTGAACTAATGAAACAAAATTAACTAATTAGATGACTACATTAAAATTAGATCACTTTGCTCCCTCCAAGAAACATACATCGCTATTAAAGATGGAAGCCATCTCAGAGTGAGAGAATAGGCAAAATTATCCAAGCAAATGCAACCTGGAAATAAACAGAAGTTGCTAATCTAATAATCAATACAATAGTCTAGAAATTGAAACCCATCAGATAATATAAACCTTATTTCAAGAAGTCACTATAACTTTAAATATATATACACCAAATTCAAGTGTTCAATCTCATAAAAAGAATATGTATATATAGATATACAGCAACAGATTAGCTCCAATACATTAATAGTAAGTGATGCCAGTTTCCAACAGTTACCAGCTGAAAGATCATCCAGACCAAAATGAAGAGAAAATGATATATTTCCAAACATGAGAATACACATTCTTCTCTGCAGCTCATAGAACCCTCACTAAATTAGAGAACATAATGGAAAACAAAACATCCACCAGCCAAACACTGGACATTGAAGTAATTCCTTGTATCTTACCTAGCCATGGCAAAATAAAGTTAGATATCAAGACCAAAGGAAACCACAGATAATATGCATATCCATGAAAACTGAGCCACACCCTACTGAGTGACAAATGGATCCCTGGCTCCCAGTATGTGAGATAAAATATGTCCCAGTGGACTGCTCTATACCCAAAAGTATATGGAGCCTATATTGGATTCACTAGGACATTAAAATTTTTTAAATGGATAAAATATTAGTTGGGGACAGACAAGTTGAGATGTTTCTAAGAGAAGTTAAGGGAAAGAATTTGGTATCAGCATTAATAAAAGTGTTTATTTTAAAAAGAATTTTTAAATTCCTAGAAGTCAAGAAAAATGAAACAGTATAATAAAATCAATGAGACGCAATGAAGGCCTTCCTGAAAAAAGTATATAGCACGAAATGCCTACATTGAAAAATAAGGACACACATACACCACGCGCACACAGAGACAGAGAGAGATAGAGACAGGGGAAGAGATGATGTTTTATTTGAGTAACTCAATGAAAATCAGACAATACCTCTCCCAGACAACATAGCCTATCAATTAAAAAGCCCAAAGCCAGGTATGAGTTACCTCTTTCAGAGTGGTTGGTCAGTGGGATTCCACAGATCCTTCAAACATTACATATATGAAGCCCCTGCAAAAACACCGCATAACCCAAAGAACTCCTAGACAAACTAAACTGATAAACAGTTGATACAACTTTAATCAGAGAAAAGCTGTTTCTGGAAATCCCTACCAAAATTATAAGTTTGTACAAAATATTAATACTAGCCACTTTCTCAGAACTTTAAGACATGAAGGTGGTTCGTTTCATAAGGAGAGAACCCTGGCCCAGAGCTGCTGACAAACACACAAGACAACAATTATTAGGTTCTATCATCTAAGGACGGAGAGGGAGAACTCAAGATTAATATTTCAGCCCAGTACAAACAGGTACACAACAGAACTTCACATATGAAAAACATCTGTTGCTAGCACCTTGGGTGAAAATTGAGGGGGGGGTTAGTTGTAGGGACAGAGGAAAAAGCCCAATTAGTAGACTTATGATAAGAGCAAATTTAGCAAGTATGACCTAATGTTTGAGGAGTTAATTAGCTTCAGATGTGGAAGTAGGAAGGGCTATCCTTAGGGACTAGGAATTAAGGATGTCATTTTGAGTTTGTACTAGAGCATGTGGCACTTCAAGTATCTGGTGTCAGAATGGCAAATGAGTTTCAACATTGTGAAAACTGATTTATGAGCAGTGCTTGCCTGGAGTAATACACAGAGAAAGACTTAAGAGGCAGCACCCAAGCTCAGCAGGGAAGACTAGAGCAATTGATTAATGACATTCTTTACCAAGGCAGAAAAAGCTACTCAATATCCAAACCATGTGTTTCCCTGCCCTCTGTTAAATGTGACTACTGGCAACTGTGAAATGTGGCCCCATCATAAAGCCCAAATTGAAAGCAAGCACAACCTCCACTTTTCACAGTTCAATATCAGTTATCTACCACAGAATGAGAAAAAGAGCTAGACTCTTAAGCCTAAGCATGGGGTGACAGTTTCTTGGGAAACACTTACCCTATGCAGGGAACTGATGACAGACCAAAGTGTAGGCAGCATCAAAATCCAACTTGGTAAATCAATGAGTGTTACTAAGATTACTTATAGGAATAAAAGTGAGGGTATGCTTATAAGAATATAGGTGAGGGGTTACTCACAGAAGCAGAAATGATTCAAAGACAGCTGCACCATCAAATTTCCACAAAAGCATAAGCGACAGTTTACAAAATCTGGAAACAGGAAACACTGCCCAGTCTGCGAGCAGCTCAGCATTTTGTAAAGTGTCCCTGTCAGACAGCTCAGTTGACCTGAGCCTCGCTCTTCCAGGCTGTTTGGTTGGTCTCTTTCTCTTCTAGGCAATTCAGTGGATCTTTGCTCTTTCAAACTGTTCCCCTGGTCTGAGACTTCTTAGCAGTCTGGCTTGTCTGAAAGCAACTCACAGCAGTCTTTAATGCTGTTATGCTCTTGGGGAAAGAGAAGCCTTCTGAATTAGGGAGTTCCTGAAATTATTTTGAATTGATTACTTCCTGTTTAAATGAGCTTCCCTGACAGGATGGAGTGTTTTATCTTTCCATTGAACATCCTGTTGAATCACCTCCTTGTAAACACCCTGTCCTAAAATACCCTGTTTCACCTTCCTTGTACATCCTATGTTTAAAAATTTTCCTTCTACATTGGAAAGTCTTAATCTGAGAGGAATCCACCAGTATGTATCAAGTATCAAATTGGTTAGTCTTCAGAACTACCTTGATATGTCTTCCCCTCTTTTAACCAAATCAAATGAAAAACAACAAGTATTAACGTGTTGTTATTAGGATAAATAAGATGATTCATTATAATATGTTTTATGACAGGCACATGTCATTTGACAGCGGTCAATATTAATATTCATATTATAAAGTAAGTTTCTTCCTATTTTGGCCCCAAATGATAACTAACTCATTTAAATTCATTCATCTTTACACTTGATCTACCACAAGTCCTAGTGTATCTTCCATTAAAAAGTAAACATTTTTTTTTCTTTCCTATCTCCATGAATGAAACTTGCTATGTTTTCAAACTATCTAACACATATGATGGCACTGTTTACAAAATGTGTGAATTTTCTTGGTCAGAGTTAATGTTAGCACAGACAGAAATGGTGGAGAAGAATTTAGATTTGAGATCTAAGGATGATAAATTGACTAAAAGAATAAAAAGACTACAGGTGGGCTGCTGAAATTCAGCGATGTAGAGGCAAATGGAAATCTCTGACATGGGAATTAAGGTAAGATTCTAGACAGCAAGTTTCAAATTGTAAAAGTGAAATAGGGAAGATAGAGAGGGTAATAACTGTCAAGAAAGTAATGTTTTGTACCAGACATGTTTTGCCGTCAAGACCTTACCTCTGCTCCCTAAAGGTGTCCATCTTTAGTATACTAACTTTATACGTAAAGGCTCATCTGTGCTTTGCGGTTGATTATTTTACTCTTTTTTGCTCTTTTCCTCTTTTGAGGACCCACCCACCCAGCTCCCACATAATCACATATGGAGACTTTTTCTTACTTATAAATGCCAGGCCTTACCTTAGCTTTGCTTGTTTCTTGACATCTTTTCTAACTTAAATTATCCCTTCTATCTTTTAGCTCTGTATTTTTTACTTTTCCTACTTCTGTAATCTTACTCTGACTGTTACTCCACAGCTGGTTGTGTGGCTGGGTGACTGGCCCCTTCTTTTCCCACTCTTCCCCTTGTTCTTGCTCCTCCTTCTTTCCTCCCAGATTTCTCCTTCTATATATTCTCTCTGCCTGCCAGCCCCGCCTATCCTTTCTCCTGCCTTGCTATTGGCTGTTCAGTTCTTTATTACATCATCAGGTGTTTTAGACAGGCACAGTAACACAGCTTCACAGAGTTAAACAAATGCAACATAAGAAAATGCAATACATCTTTGTATCATTAAACAAGTGTTCTACGGCATAAATGAATATAGCACATCTTAAATTAATATCCCACAACAGTACTTGTTATTATCATGTAATAAAATTTCATTGTTGGAGACCGACTCTGGACAGCTGTGTCTTGAACCTTGTGTTACCTGCCACGATTTATCAAGCCTCGTGTAAATAAGAGGCTTTTAGTCTAACCTAGGAATGTAGGATTAAATAAACCTCTTTAAATCAGCTAGCTGCAGGAGCCTGGGACCAAAGCGACCTCCTGCTGACCCTCCTTAGGAATTTTCTTTGTCCTCTCCTCAGTCCTGCTCCCCCTCCCTACCTGAAGCCCTGTTTATAAGCTCTAACGCCCAGTCAATAAACTGAGACCTTGACGCAACTCAGACTGACTCTGTCTTTCTTCACGCGCTTGGTCTCCTTTCCCTCTCGCCCCCCATTGATTCACAGGTGGTCCCTCCTCGAGACCCTCGAATAACCTGGCCTGCTGGACGGGTCATTTCATGATATGTACTTTCTCTGCTTTTCAATTCTTTGATAGTTTAATACATGGATATATAATTTTAGTCATTTTTACACATCCCTTTCTCACATGATGAAAACTTTCTTCCAACAAGTGCCCTATCTTAATTTCAGATCTTCTTTTTGTCCATAATCCACTGAGTTTAATTAGAACTGCTTGAGGAAGCAGTGGTAGGAGGTTATTTACTGAAGCCTTGGCAACTACATGACTGAAGAAAATGACACCCTTCCCTCATCAAACATTAACTTCCATAGTTCTTTGGGGATGTGTTTGGCCTCATGGCCCCTTCCCTATTGAGGATAAGCTGTGGAAGGGTGCATTCTGGGTCAGGTCCTCTGCAGATGACCATAACTGTGAGTTAATGAGTACAAAGAACCTGTCATGTCCAAAAGATATCTTTTCTCAGCACATTTCCTCAGCCCTGACTCTTACATTCTGCCCCCATATTTTCACAATATTCCCTGTGCCTTGGAGGGGTCACATTTAATATGTACTCTTTAAGAATTTAAAACATTCTTATTAAGAATTTGAAAGCCATAATCCTACATTAATTGTAGACCTGGTTGCTTCCTGAACATTCAGAACATCTCTATCTCTAGTGACAGCTTGTTTTGTACACTAGCCCAAGTCCATTGCCTCTCATTGGAATTCTCTCATTGGAATATTCTCCAAGGCTTAACACCCACTTCATTTGGCCCCAATTCTAGTTAACACTGGGAGGATGACTCTCACTTTATCTTGCCAGTGATTTTAGCAACATGTATGTGGCAGTCATCCCATGCAAGAGATGTTTTTCACAAACAGATTTCCTCTACTGGATCCTAAGTTCATTCACAAGGACTATCAGGAACAATTCTCATATATTTTGGTTTTAAATTTCTCATGCTGAATTATACCTGCATATGGATCTCTTCAAACATTCAAGTAAATAAGTATTGATTAAGAGCACAGGAAGTTTATTATATCTATCAGAAATGTATTTTAGTCATTTTTGGTATTGACACATTTATTATTTATTACAAGTGACACAACAATTTGTTTCCAGTTTTTAAAAGTGGCATCTGTCATTTCTCTTCTCTCCCATTTCTTGTACTCCTTTTCTCCAATCCCAATAGCAAGTTGTGTTGACCTTTTGATTTAGGGGATTTTATTATCATATGTTAATTATGAACAATATTAGGGTTCATTATGAAATTTTCACATAACTATATAATGTGTTTCAATCATATTTATCTCTCATTACCCTCTCCTGTCCTCTTCCACTTCCAAATAGCACTCTTGTACTTTCATTTTGTTTCCCTTTCCACCTGTTTTTATTTTTATATATTTTTTATTTTTTGATGACCCAATGAGTTCCCCAGGTGTTGCTTACAGGGAATGAAGGTTTATTTATAGGAGCATGAACACCTTGTGGGGTTCTATTACTTACACCCTACATGATAGGATGTAGAAGAGTCTATTTTCCTGCTAATATTAGACAAAAATAATGAGTAGCCAAGAAATATCAAATAAAAATCACATTAATTTTCATTTTGTACAAAAATACTCAAATACTTTAAATTTATTTATTGCAATGTATGCATATGGTAGTCTATACTCATACACACAGACATGACACAGACACATACACACACGCACACACACATACACACACACACACACAGAACACAGGTACATGTAGGTCTAAGGACAAACTGAGTGAGTGTTCTTCTTTCACCGTGTGGTTATGGAACATGGAGCTTGCTAGGGTCATCAGTCTTGGTAGAAAGCACCTTTACCCACCAAGCCATCTTGCCAGCCCCTACATACCCAAAGATGCCATTTCCTTAAGCATAAAGCATCATTCATCAGAGGATGTTCCTATAATAATGTAGGATGGGTTTAAAAATATTTGTCCTTCATTGGGAGATTTCAATTTGCAATTTTAAAAGCAGTAATCTCATGAACAAAATTTTTCTATCACCTATTTAATCTTATAAAAAAAAGTTAATGCTCTTTGTATTTCACAATGCCAAAAGAATTTCAAAGAAATTTTATCCTTTTCAAACTTCAACTGAAGAGGCATTGTTTCATCCACAATATATGCAGGTTTTAGTTAAGTTTGTACTAACAGTCACATTAATAGAGGATAATGCACAGATAATTTACCTGATGGCTATGTTTAAAACTCCATTGTGGAAGACTTGAGAATGAAAAACAATGTAGTTCTCTAGAGAAAGAACCCATCAGTGTTTGAAACTGTGTATATAACTCACAGTATTCTGGGAACATCCTAGCTTCTAAGTGTCTTTGCTGTATACACTCTAGATTCACAACTGAGAATTGTGTTTTTTCCTCTCTAGCCTGTTGTCTTAGATAGGGTTTGTAATGCTGTGAAAATGACCATGATGACTTTTATAAAGAAAACATTTAATTGGGGGGCTCACTCACAGTTTCAGAGGTTCAGTCCATTATCATCATGGTGGGGAGCATGGCCGTGCACAGGCAGATGTGGTGCTGGAGCTGAGAGTCCTACATCATGGCTTGCAAGGAACAGGAAGTCAACTGTCACACTGAGAGAAACTTGAGCAATAGAAACTTCAAATTTACTTCCTTAACAATGACACACCTCCTAATAGTGCCACTCCCTTTGGGGGCCATTTTTGTTCAAGTCACTACATTCCACTCCCTGTCCCCCAAAATCTTAAAGTCATATCATAATGCAAAAATTGCATTCAGTCCAACCTCAAAAGTCCCCATAGTATATAACTGCCAGCCTCAAATTTGTTTCAAAGTTCAAAGTCCAAAGTCTCTTCTGAGATGCATGGTAATCTTTTAACTGTAATCCCCCTGTAAAAATCAAAATAAAAAGCAGATCACCTACTTCCAACATACAATGGCATGGGATATACATTACCATTCCAAAATGCAGGGAAGGGAGCATAGTGAGTAAATACTGGACACAAGTAAAACCAAAAACCAGCTGGGCAAACTCCAAATTCTGTGGTTCCATATCTGATGTCAAAACGCTCCTCAGATCTCCAACTCTATTCAGCTTTGTTCAGTATAACACACTTCTTTCCCTTGGGCTGGTTCCACTCCCTATTAGAAGCTCTCCTTAGGAGATATCCCATGCCTCTGACATCTCTAACATATTGGGTTCTCTAAGATAATCCAGGTTTCAACTTCACAGCTTCATGCAATAGCCTGTCTACTATGCCTCCATTCAGGGACACCCTTGACACATGCCTGGCCTAAGCAGCTTTCTTTAGGCACAGAGGCAAATTCCATAACCCATTTCTTCTATCCTTAACTCTATAGCCAGAACCATGTGGCCAAAGCTGCCAAGTTCTGCTGCTTGCTGGCGCTGGAACATGGTCCCCTCATTCAATTAGATCTTCACTAGCTTTCTGTCTTTCACTGCCTGAACTTGGCTGTCCTGAAACTTGCTCATTAGATCAGGCTGGCCTTAAACTCAGAGATTTGTCAGCCTCTGTCTGCCTTCCAAGTACTGGGATTAAAGGTGAGCCCCACTGTACCTGGCTCTAAGCTTTACTGTAGTTCCTTATCAGAAGTTGGAAATGTAGCTGGGTGGGTTCTTGCCCTGAGGTTACCACTTCCTTTATTCCATTTCTTAATCTGTTTATCTCCTTGAACACAGATTTTTATCTTCATTACACTTCCTGGTACTCTTTTTCTCCTCAAAATTATCATTTTGTAGTTCACCCTGCTCAGTTTGCTCCTTTTCATTATAAGTCTTCATTAGAGTTACCACTAAAAACCACGTGACAGAGTCTATACTAGGCTGTTTTGAGATTTCCTCTGACAACAGAATTAATCCAAATTCTTCACTTCAGTGTCAGGCAGAATGTTTGGACAAGGGAAAAAGGGAGCCACTTTCTTCAACAAAATATCACAAGAATGATCTCTAGGCAACATACTAATATTCTCCTCTTAAACCTCTTGGGTGAGCCCCCAATAGTTCAAATAACACTTAGCTTCACTGTCTTCTGTGATCCTGCTAGTATGGCCCATTTAGCAGTGCTTAAAGCATCCCACTGCTTTGCAAACCCAAAGTATCAAAGTCCAAATTCCTTCAAATAAACATATGATCAGGCCCATCACAGTGATATCCAAGTCCATGGTACCAACTTCTGTCTTAATTAAGGTTTTTATTGCTGTAAAAAGACACCATGACCATGGTGACTCTTATAAAGAAAACATTTAACTGGGGGAGCTCCTTATAGTTTCAGAGGTTCAGTCATGACAGTATGCAAGCAGATATTGTGTTGGAGCAGAGAGTACAACATCTTGGTTTGTGGACAACAGGAAGTTGACTGACAGTCACACTGAGGGAAGCTGAGCAAATGAGACCTCAAGGCCCACTCCCTCAGGGACATACTTCCTCCAACAAGGCCACATCTAAAAGTGCCACTCCTTTGGGGGCCATTTTCTTTCAAACCATCACACCTGTATTAATTTACTTCTTTATGTTTGTCAAGATAATGTATTCATTGTACATAAACTTGATACTGGTCATAGATATAAGGAAAAAAGATTTATATTTTATAAAACAGGATGTCAAGACATTAAGAATTATTAACACAGTTTTAGCAGCAATTCTTGGGTACAAAGAAAGGGTGGTTGTATAAATCAATGCATAGAAGCCTAGAATAAAAGAAACATGTGTGCCCAGTTTTGATGCTAAAAAGGGGAAACTCTTCAGTTTTCCTGTATCTTTTAAACTCTTCCACCAAATGAAGCTAGACTACATTACACATATTATATATACCATACCATAAATGTTAAAATATGCCGGGCGGTGGTGGCGCACGCCTTTAATCCCAGCACTCGAGAGGCAGAGCCAGGCGGATCTCTGTGAGTTCGAGGCCAGCCTGGGCTACCAAGTGAGTTCCAGGAAAGGCGCAAAGCTACACAAGAGAAACCCTGTCTCAAAAAAAAAAAAAAAAAAAAAGTTAAAATATAAGGAAAATGCTACCTGGATTTGCATTAATGAAAATAAATGTTCTTATCTATGTGTTCTGTGTCCAACTAAGCCATGTAATAGTGTCTCATCCTTGTCATTTTGCAGTCTGATTGTGTTTCTAAAATAAGTGTTTAAAGAATAAAATAAGATAAACATTCTATCAAATCAGGTCAGTGTGTGATTATTCATTTGCCATCTTGAATATGATTGAGATGAAAAGGACCAATGACAAAAGGAGGGAGGGTTAGCAGATGATGGAGAGAGACAGTGAGGGAGGAAGGGAGAGAGAACACAAGAATGTGAATGAATATAAAGTCTAAATACTGACTATTTCACATTTAGGACAATGCATTTGATTTATCAAACAATAATTTATTTGCACACTGACTTTTTCCAGGCATGTGAAATCAAAGAGGTCAGCAAGCCTTGTATATATAGTTTAGACATATCAGGTATGCTATATATTAAGTAAAAATGGGAGATACATTCAAAACCAACTCTAGTAAAACTGTCTGACAAGATAGATTCTTCTGTCAATTCTAGGATGAATGCCACTATTTTATTCCTAAAGTAAGTATTTTCTTGAAAGTACTACACACCTGTTGGTGAGGGAATGAAACATTAGGCCTTCAATAGATATGAGAAAAGCACCAATGAATGAGCTACTTTATGGGAAACAAATATGAAAATAAATATTCTCTCTGTGGCTGATGAAAGACTGGGCAGTCATGAAAGTCTTTTCTAGTAAGAGGAGTGTTGGATATAATTACAATAAAGGATGAGTGGGGTGGGCCCAAAGTAGGGGATAGCAACAAAGGGGATGAATCATAAAATTTGATTGACAGTAGTTTGTATGATTTGTAACCACTGCTAAGAGGTATGCATTTTTATTAGAGCAAATGAGAATCATAGAAGGGATTCTGAACCAAAGAACTGAATAGAATACAGCTGTTATAAGAAGTAAACTCTTTTTTTTTTTTTTTTTTTTTTTTTTTGGTTTTTTTGAGACAGGGTTTCTCTGTGTAGCTTTGCGCCTTTCCTGGATCTCACTCTGTAGACCAGGCTGGCCTCGAACTCACAAAGATCCACCTGGCTCTGCCTCCCGAGTGCTGGGATTAAAGGTGTGTGCCACCACTGCCCAGCCATAAGTAAACTCTTGACATCCCTTGAAGTATAGTGTGGACACACATAAAGATTACAAACAGGAAGATTGATAGGCTTGTATGAGTGACCAAGTAAGAAAATGTAAGAGGATTAAATAAAGACACATTAGTATAACTAATTGGATATATAATGAACTTATAATTTCAAGTGACATCAGAGTTTTAAAAATTTCCTACTTCCTTACTTTCTCCTTTCAAAGATGGTGCTATTATAAATAACCAGGTATGTCTCCCATACCTACATTTATGCATATGCATATAAACACATACTTACACAAATCTACACAGACACACACACACACACACACACACACACACACACACACACACACACCCATTGGTTAAAAGTATGGACAACAGAGAGTGAACATGAGAAGTGTGGGAAGTCTTGACCACTGTGGACTTTTAGCAGTGAAGTTTCTGTCAAGAAATGGGTAATGCTGGGTTTCTTGTAGTATATTAATCATTCAGCAAATTGCAGAAATCCAATGCCTCCTTAAACCCTATTAATAAAGAATGAGCATGGAACTCACTGTTCAGTGATTAAATTTAACCCAAACATTGGAAATAGCTACATAATACATCTATTTACACGTGGTAATTATCAATTTCCCACTGAGTACATATGTAGCAATCCTACAGGGAATTTTAAATTCCCTAGAAAAAGAGATGAATGTAGAAAGATTATTGTCAGTCAGGATAATATAGATTAAGCAAAAACAAACCGAACAATAAATTTCAACAGACAAAGCACACGTAGCATGGTGCCAAACACATTCATGCTGCGACACAAGATATTCAGACTATCTCTTATCCCCATTTTCTTTCTTTGTACTTCATTTTTAACTTTTAAGAACATTATAACCTGGTTGTTCATAGCAAGTGTGTTTGGAATCTATCAACATGAGTCATTAATGTCCATCATAAATATAAACTGAAACATAGAAGTGATAAATGTGGATTCTTTCAAGGGAGTAGTAAATTCTGAGAATAATAGTGGTAGCAGGATTGAATTTTGACACATATGGCTTATACATATACTCCCTCTTGTGCTAAGCATATGACTATATATGCTATGTAATAAGCTCAAGGCCAGCCTGGGATGTATGGTGAGATTCCATCTAAAAAAAAAAAAAATAGAAAGACAGAATCTGTAAAGCAATAATTGATGATCTGTCTAGACAGATGTCTGGCTGGCTGTACAAGGAGAAAAAATAAGAAAGAAACAATATCAATACTGTATGTCAATTGTTGTCCTGGTATCTTTCCTTCAGTAATTCCTCATTAAGGAACCTCTTTAGGATGTTTCTGTTTGTCTGAATAAACAAATATTTAGATTTGCAGCCAACATTAATGTTAACCTTATTTTTTTATTTATTATTTCACATTGTTCCACTTTGATTGGATAAAAAATACATTTAAACAAATATAATATTAGAGAGGAGACTATAAAGTTAAAGTGGAGGTGTTTTAAGGCATTTTCTTCCAACTTGCACTATACTATGTAAATGTAGTTTTTTTTTCTCCCCAACTTTAATTTTAGAATTCTTTTGACTTGATAATGTTAAGTGAAAACCTTTTAGATAGTTTAAATTTGATTTTAGCAAATTACTTTCAACTTAGTGGTAAATTAATATCAATACAGAAAGCAGTTGGAGCTGTCAAGGTATTAAAAAGGAACCTCATTCTTATTAGCATTTTCTTTCATATTTATCTGGTATAATAAAAAAACAAATATATAGTTTCTAGCACTTAATATTTCCTTACTGATGACTTTGTTACTTGTACATGTTTTTTTAGCTTGATATAAATGTCTCATACCCTATGTCCAATTTATATTTCTTATGAAACTTAAAGACAATAGAAAGTTTATATGGAAATCAGGCCAAAGACTCAACTCAGTTCAATAATTGTTGTACTGTTGGAGAGAAAAATGACATTTAATCAAGTATGCATTTCATCTTCCATGTTCTGCTGAAACACAGAACTTTTCTTATCTACCCTGGGAAGATAACGTAGGAGAATATGAACTCTTATTCATTCTCCAACAGCTTTTTAGGGATTAAGACTTCACTTTGCTCAAAACCACAAGTTTAATTCTACACTGATTATTTAAAAAAAAAAATCATCTTTTGTTCACTTGAATGCTGACCCATCCACATTACTTTAATAATCCCATGCCTTTACTCACATGCATCTACTCAGAATTCTAAATAAGCAAAAGACACCACTAGAGTCAAGCTTCTGCTGTATCCTAATCACAAAATTACTCATTTTTTTAGGGTAGTTGTAATTATTTCAATGAGAATGGCCCCCATAAGCCTATATATTTGAATGTTTGTTCAAACGTTGGTCAAACTCTAAAGTTGGTCAAAGGATTAGGGAGTGTTGCCTTCTTGGAGGAGGTGTGTCACTGGAGGTGGGCATGGAGATTTCAAAACTCATGCCATTCCCAGTTATTTGTGCTCTGTCTGTCCTGTGCCTGTGGATTAGATGTAAGCTCTTAACAACTACTCAAACACTGTGCCTGCCTTCCTGCTGCCATACCCCCTGCTATGATGGTCAAGGTCTAACTGCATAGAACTGTTAGGACCAAATTAAATGCTTTGTTTTTATAAATCACCTTGGTTATGGGTTCTCCTCACAGCAATAGAACAGCAACCAAGACCGTACCTATCATATTGACTTTGAGGTATAGGACATTGCATTACAATTCTTTGGGCAATAGGTAGTTGAAGGAACCCATATTTCAACACTAAAGGGAAGGAATGAGCAGTGGATGTGCTGATTCTTAAATGTGAAAAGTTTGGACATCTACAAACATGGGCAGCTGTCTTAGTTACTTTACATTGCTGTGATAAACACAAACCAAGGCAACTAATAAGAGAAAGTGTTGAATTAAGCTTATGGTTTCAGAGGGTTAGAATCCATTATGGCAGGGGAGAAGAATAGCTGAGACTTCATATCTTGATCCATAAACATAATGCAGACAGCTGCAGGCTGAGAGTGGTACAAATCTTTTGAACCCTACAAAACCACCCCTAGTGATACACCTCCCCCCATAAGTCCACACTTCCTAATCTCTCTCAAATAGTTCTACCAACTGGGGAATAAGTATTCAACCCTGTGAGGCTGGGGGTAGGGGGAGTTTTCTCATTCAAACCACTACAATTTTGTTTTTGTGTTTATAACTAATGCTCCAGGGAACCCAGACATCTTCTAGACTTTTTCTTCCAAAGCACAAATGGAATATGACATTATAGCTGCACTCTGAACTAGAGTGCCAGGAATGTTCTACTAAATCTTTGTAATAATTTAGTTATGCAGCCTTCAATACAGATAGTACCTAGTCTATTGCCATATACCATGTTTGTGTGTGTATGTGTGTGTACAATTCTCTCCCTCCCCTGCTCCAAAAATGAAAAAAATGCCATCGAATGAATTTTTGTTGGCCATATGCTGCTAGGTATGGGGCCTACTGTCAAGAGTAGATTGCATACCCAATGGTCATAGCACTGTGAAGAAAATTGGAAACAAGCCCTCATCCTTAACCTAGAACCCAGAAGTTATCTTCAATTGATAGTTACACATAGGTTCTTAATTCTAAGACTAATCTTAATTACCAGTTTTCTGCACAGTTTTTTTTCACAAGACAATAATGTAAATACTATGTCTGTGATCTCTACCCTTAATCCCAGAGTTCCTTGGACATGCTATAGACAAGCCTTCATTTTGATCATAAGCTCTGACTTAGTGGCTAGCCACTAGGAGTTAAGTTTTATAACCTTGACAATCACCTCCTGAAGTTAAAAATATAACAATCAAAGAAAATTAAGTCTGAGGAATAAATTTAAAAAATTGAGATTGTGAATAGTATTTATACAAGATTTGGGCTGAAATGTTCAAAGAAAATGCTTTGCATTCTTTGCCCCAGTAAATCATTATAAATGTAAATCCATAATTGTAAGATGTCTAGGAGATATTGAACATTCTCAACTGCTTACAGTTGTCTGTGGTTTGCCAGAGTTTAGAGATTATTAAAGTGTGTCTTTTCAATATATATATATTGAAAACAGTAAAGTCCTTGTACTTTTTAGACAAAAATGTTGATACTGACAGATAGGGACAGATAAAATAACCATCACATTCCCTCTACCCTACTGATTGCTGCTGTATACTTGTCTGATCTGAGTCCACTGTGCCCCTCAAGTGTGTTTCATATTTAATAACTCATTTTATTATGGTCAAGCCTGAAGGTATAAGCTCTTCGTAGAAACTTTTCTTTTTAAATTTATTCTGTATTCTTTGACATGCCAACCCCAGTATTAAGGATAGCATAGATGAGTGTCTAATTGGTTGGGTAGATTAAGAGACATATTTCAACAGTAGCAAGACTGAATCCCCATCAGAAAGAAATTTAAATTTGAAAGATAATCAGCAAAATGCTTCATAATTATTTTTAATAAACAGTTGGAGCTACTTGCAACAAATAAGAAATACTGAGCAGAGAAGCAAAGACTCTTTCAATACTGATTCACTGCATTCATACATTCCCAAGACATTTAAGAGTATATATTTTGTGAAAGTTTAGAGTTGGTTGCTATAGTAACTATTAAATTTCCATAGTGATTCCAGGAACATTTAAATGTTGCTATGCATCTATTTTAGAATAATGTGTAGAAATCTGATATCATAGTTCTATGTGTTTACAAGGTGATGTCAAGTTTCTAAACCAAACCCTGATTAAAGTACTGGAAGCATTTTGGAAAGTTTGCTGCCCAAGGCCCTAATAACAAACAGCAGCTGGAATGAAAGACATTTTCAGTCTAAGGAAGTCAGAGATCAGAGACCTTGTTGTACTCCAGGGTTCTTCTGGCTTCCTCCCTGCTTCTCTTGGTAATAACTAGTCATGCCAACTTGAATTTTGTTTATTGTAGTTATTTTTTCCACCCAACATGAATATTGAAATCATTGTTTTTCCACTTGCGGAATTGTGGTTCAGTACAGGTGAATCTATCAACTTTTCTGGCTTCTAATTGAAACCAGTTAAAGGAAGGAAGAAACTATATCTGGTTTGGTCACTATTTTGTCAGTGGTCTTTAATGGATAAATATATGATTGATGAGTGCTGTTTCCAAATAAATAAATAAATAATGATTGAATGATGGAAGAAAGAAAGTAGTAAGATGAAGCATCACCAGACAACTGCAAAAAGGGCACATGGTGGGGAGTTAGGAGAACAAAGGAGACATATATCAGATCCTTTGCCTTCTGTGAGAACAGACATGTGTGTGTGTTTGTGTGTGTGTGTGTGTGTGTGTGTGTGTGTGTGTGTAATTTGCTTCAAAACAAGAACCAAACCTCACAGCAATCATTAAAAAATTGTGTCAGGGCTATTCCTAAGTATCTCTTGAACACAGAATGTTAGCATGCTGTCTTTCCTGGCATGATGTGTTTAGTGCTTGATATTATCAAATGGATGTTAAAGCAGTGAGCTCCCCAATATCCTTATTTTACAGAATTGCAATTCAGTTTTCTTACTAGGAAAAACATTATGAGTCTTGTGTGACAAAAAAGATACAACTTAATGATTACTTGTTATCATGATGGCTTTGATAAACATACAATAAACATTTAATTATTTAAGGTCTTTATGACTATGGAAATGGGACTGATGCCAAGCTCCCCGGTTTAACATACAAAGTCTGTTTTGCCTGACTATCTGACTAATTCGTGTCAGTATCATTTCTATCCCAAACTTTCTTTTCTTGGCTTTTCCAGGTGTTCCTTTCTTACATGATAAAACCTTGCTAATGCTTTAAAGCCCAAGGTGAATGTTATCAGTTCCTATGCAGAGCATCCTCTTTATTTTTTGCCATCTGCGGTTTTCATCGCCTCCTTTGTTCTATTTCTGTTGTCACCACCATCTCATTCTGTGCTTCGCTAACCTACCTTGCTTCTCTATAAGCTCATGATCACTCTGATGGCAGGAACTATTTGTGGTTTCACTGTAGTCCCTCCAGACCAGGAATATTGCTGAAAGGCAGCAAATGTTGAGATGAATAAATTACTAAGTGGCTGAACAATGCTCTACATAAAACTAACTCTCTCTCTCTCTCTCTCTCTCTCTCTCTCTCTCTCTCTCTCTCTCTCTCTCTCTCTCCCTCTCCCTCCCTCTCTCTCTCTTTCCACCCCCTTCTTTCCTGCTCACTTCCTGCCTCCTGCCTCCCACTCTCCCTCTCTTTCTCCCTTCTAACCTCTCTCTCTTTCCCCACAACTCCTCGTCATCATAGCAAACACACAAAGCCCAAGTTCTTAACACAGGCTGGAAAAAGACCCTACCATGAGCTATGTCCCTAATTTCAAGATGTCCTCTCTTACTCAGAAGAAGACCCATGTACACCAAGCAGGGTACCAAAGGAGAAATTCATAAAGAAGCCTGTTTATGATGGGCTACACATACGATCTCAGTAGGTTGGGTCAGGAGGATCATGAGCTCAAGAATAGGCTATGCTACTTAGTGAGACACTGTCTCAGTGAAAGGAACGAAAACCAACAAAGCACCTGCAAAGTAAATGAAACTAATAAACAGAGAAACAACAAGCCGTGAGCCCTGACTCCTAGCACAGGGCGGTTGGTTATTGCATGCACATTCCCAGAAAATCTAAGTTGTCTTCACTTCATATTAAGTAACATATTACTCTAACACTTTATTTTCTCAATTATTCTTACCTTATACCTTTTTAAAAGCAAGTTTCAGTTCGCAAAAAACAAATAAAATCTGGGTAAAACTTCTCATCCTTCTAAGTGAAAGGACTCTCCTCCCACATAGCTGTTCTATTTGATATGAAAAAAAAAAAAAAAAAAAAAAAACAACCTGTGAAGTGGTACTTTAACACTGAGAAAGTTTGTAGAGTTCTGTAGTTTAATCCCTACAGAACAGATCTCCATTACAAGCCAACATTATCCTTTAAGAGAAAAGTGTGTTCTCTATACCTGTATTTTCGAGTATGCGTTTGAACTATAAGATCAGCCTCCATAAATATATCTCTCTGTTCTTTTCCACGCAATATGTATTCTGTTTGTTCAAGCCCAGAGCTAGGACATAAAGGGATGCTTTCTCAAGGGACTAAATATTAGAATGTCATACATCTAAGTGTGCACAGCATTCCATCTGCCAAAAACAGAAGCAAATATCTGAATATGTGGTTTCATTTCATGGTTAATAACATTTCATAGTTCCTTGTCTACCCTCCCACAACAGGACTGATTCTACAGATAGAAGAAACTATTAAAATGCCGTTAGCATAACAGAAGATGTGCAGGGGTACAGTGCACACTGGATTCCATGCTGAGAATCTAGTTTACAGTCTGTGGAAATTCTTTCTTTGGTCCCCTGGAACATTTTCTTTGACTCACAAAATGTCAGAAAAGAATGAGGTGGAAAAACCAAGATCTAAGGTCAAGAATTTATATGACCACAGAGGACTGGAAGATGAAAGGAGAGAAGATATGCATGTGACATTTCCAGAAAAAAAATTATCCAGATTTAAATCTGAATTTTGTGTAATTTTATTTTCTGTCAAGTATCTTTATTCTTTGAAGGTTTTATCTAGGTCTATAATACAATTCAGCCATGGTCACCTGCTGTTCTCCTCTCTTGTCCTCTTTAGTCTCCCACTGAAACCCTTTCCTGTCCTCCTACTTCCATGTCTTTCTGTGTATGACTCAATTAGAACAGCTTCCATAACCAAGGATGGGAGTTTTTTTGCTGGTTCAAAGACAACTTATCAATGGTGAAATCACCATAAAAAATGTCACGCTTCACTCAACAACCTTTAGTTGCCAACAGACCCTCAAGGAGGGGTGTGACTTCCTGATGTTGATGGGCTGAATCTTGTGCAGATATTTTGAAGATACTCACAACTGCTATGCATTCATTTGCATAATGGACATGCCATGCCAAAAAGATGTCCTTTTGGTATACATCTTCTCATTCTATGGCTCTTCCATTTTTTACTCCTATTCTTCCAAGACGTGCCCTGAGGTTTCAGAAGGGTAATGTGGATGCTCCATTCATGTCTTAGTTTAGTATAATTTTCTAGGTAGACAGTTTGTCATTGGGAAAGGAACAAGAAGAGTTTCGTAAAGCTATTAGCCACCTAGAGAGAAGCAAAGTGAGAATGGTGGAAAAAATGTTTGGAGTATCATCCACTGCTTAAAATCAGAGATAATTATATATGGCTAAGGGATTCAGAGGATCACAGGTCAAAGCCATTGTATCACTACTATAAGACATTATTTACCTTCACTCCCATTTTATTCAACTGGACCTGTAACATTTTCAAGAGATACAGAAAAGATGGAACACAGAAGATGTGAGAATTCAACTATCGTCTATTAGAACAGATGTTAGAGGTATGATGAAATATATAAAACAGCTGTGTATAAAGAAAGCATTAATAGCTTTTATGCAATATTATGTATACTATATACTATCCATTATTTCTAATAAATAAGTATTTCTAATATTTCCCAATTTAAAATTTGATTATAGTAAATATTGGCATATATGTTACCACATAAAAAGACATTTATGAATCTTAAATAATTTCTAAATGCAATCAGAGTGTTATTTTTACTCTCCTACTTATTCAAACTAAGCATTTGATGTTCTCTTTTTACTCCTTTTTTTCACTTCAACATCTACACCTCAACTATTACCAGCGATTTGAAGTTCTTCCTCCAAAATCTGCGACATATCTTCTATTTTCATCTCCCACACCACCGCCACAAATTTAAACCATTTTCTGACAACAGTGTCTCTGCAGATTTCCTTGAACTGAATTCTTTACTCACTCTACTCAATTGTGTTATTTAGCCAAGGAAAACTGAACCAAGAGAAAAAATGACTATGCAAACATCTCCTCCTTGGACCAATCATCAAGGACTTTGTATCTTACTTCAGAGCTACTTAGTCATCAGTGTTCATTGCTATTCTTTTCAAAGTAGCTAGAAAATGGTTCTACCGAGACATCCATCAGCTGGAAAATGGATAATGAATATGTGGTACATACATACACAGTAGAATATTATTAAGATATAGAAAAATAAAATCATAAAATTTGAAAGTAAATGGATGGAACAAGAAAAATTATATTTAGTGATGTTACCCAAGACCTCAAAGACAAATACAGTATGTTCTTGCTCATATGTAAATGCTAGCTTCATAGCTTGAGTTTTATGTATTTATCCTGGAGTAAATTTCAAAATCAGTAAACTGGTAACAGGCCAGTGAGTATATACTTAGGGGGTAGTATATTATAGAAGATACTAAACTTGAAAGGGAGGATTCAGGTGTGTAGGGTTGGTGGTGTATCTATGTTGGAGCATGTTTTGGAATGATATAAATGGGCAAACAAGGGGACAGGAGAATTATTAACAAAATAAAGTGTTTATGAAGAAGCTACATGGTGACTAATTATCTTGAAACTCCACTATAAACAAAATGAAAGGGCATGTATGTGATAAGAAAGAACATATTGGAGGGAATGCTAAGATCTTAAGTTTAAGTAGGAATGAGGACAGGGAGTCAGGGACATGAGGGGGGAGAGTGGGTTAAACAAACTAAGGATGTATATAGAATCCTTATAAAGTCCTATTAGTTCATAAGTTATTTCAATTATAATTAATAATTACAATAAAGTTGAACAGAGGTATCTCATATGGATTGATGCAGTGACACATTTTTCTACATATATCTTTTGACCTTAGAGAATTAACTTTTGGTGGACCTTGCAGCATTGTTAATATGCTTTGAGATGATTTGGGACTATCTACTTATGCTGCTGTACCATTGGGTACTCAGCCTAAGTTTAACCTGTTTAAAAGAACAATATAAGCAACCTTACTATTCCTTGAATTACCCTTGTAATCATCTTTTATAACAAGATAAATGCATAGTTTTAATCATAAGTTATGTCCTCTCCCATGCACAGACTCAGAATAATATGTGCACGTACTGGTAATCATTTTCTGAAAACAGCCAATAGGTTGAAAGCAACCTTAAAACAAATATCCCATAAATGTTGGAGGCAGCATGCTGATATAAGTTGATAGCATCTGTTAGCAGTTTTAAATGCTATTGTGGGTCAGATGGAGTCAGTAAAGTAACTTCTTCCCTTGTAAATCTCTGTTAAAGTTCTCTATAAAACATTCTTTGTTCCTTTCCCATGCCATATTTTCTGTGATATTTAATAAATACAGAGTAAAGCCTTTGTCAGGCAGAGGCACAGATTCAGACATCCAAACATAAGCAACAGGGACAGACAGATTAGACATACACAACAGACTGGCTACAGACAGGCCAGCAACCACAAATTATAGACAGACAAAGAATACAAGGAGAGAAATAAAGAATTCAACTTTGGGCTTCTTCTTTTTTTTTTTTTTTTAAATCAAACTAATCCACAAGGAGGCCGCTTTGTTGTCATTCTTAATGGAATATTAAAGCATTTTGGTGATTCTGCTGTTTGTATTTTTAATTCATTAGCCAGTGCAGGCAAATAATGGTGTTCCCAGAAGACATGCATTATTAAATAAAAACCCAAGTGATAGGCACAGGTAACCACCCTATGAATTTTTGATCAGGAAGGCCCAAAAGGCACCAGAAACAAGACAGGCTATTGCCAGTACTTTTGTTTTACTAAAAGTTATGATCATAACTAGATCATTAGACCCTGATGCTGGAGGCACTACACATTTGGTACAGGACATAGAAAGATCAGTCTTAAACTAACCAGGAAACTCCCTGCTGATGAGCTTTCACAGGGCTGGAAAGCACAATGCAGGCTGCTGGGGGATAAATGATATCAAGGGTCTTATCCAGTGCTGGTCCTTGTACCCTACAATAATGACCTTCCAGGAAGGATGTACGCACTTACAGCAGTGGCAAGATTATTAATGGAGGCAATCAACTGTTCTCTTGAAAGTATTTGAGGCCTGCTCCACAGGAGGGAATTTATTCCTCGTATTATAAATGTAGTAAAAATCTATGGTAAAGGAAGCCTATTGATGTTTTCTAAAAGGTCACATTGGTAACCTCATTTCTAAGTATTGATGCTTATACTCACAGATTTGTACTTTTTTTCCTTTTATTTTATTTTACAGTACCATTCAGTTCTACACATAAGCCACGGATTCCCTTGTTCTCCCCCCTCCTGCCACCCTCCCCTCCCAGTTTCAAACGGCCAACTCATGCAATGAGCACAGGACCCGGTCCCACTGCCTAGATGCCTCCCAAACAGATCAAGCCCATCAACTGTCTCACCTATTCAGAGGGCCTGATCCAGTTGGGGGCCCCTCAGCCTTTGGTTCATAGTTCATGTGTTTCCATTCATTTGGCTATTTGTCCCTGTGCTTTATCCAACCTTGGTTTCAACAATTCTTGCTCATATAAACCCTCCTCTTTCTCGCTAATTAAACTCCCAGTGCTCCCCCCGGGGGCCTAGCCCTGGAGTTTCTGGCATGACTATTAGGGTGTTTGGCCATCCCATCACCAGAGTAGGTCAGTTCTGGCTGTCTCTCGACCATTGCCAGCAGTCTATTGTGGGGGTATCTTTGTGGATTTCTGTGGGCCTCTCTAGCACTTTGTTTCTTCCTTTTCTCTTGTGGTCTTCATTTACCATGGTCTCTTATTCCTTGTTCTCCCCTCTCTGTTCTTGATCCTTCTGGGATCTCCCGCTCCCACAGGCTCTTTCCCTCGACCCTCGCCCTGCATTACTCCCACTCATATCCAGGTTGTTCATGTAGATCTCAGCTGTTTCTCCATCATTGGGCGATCCCCGTGTCTTTCTTGGTGTCCTGTTTTCCAGGTAGCCTCCCTGGTGATGTGAGTAGCAGTCCAGTCATCCTTGTTCCGCGTACTTTTTTCAACCCTGGTCTAAGAAACTTCTTATTGCACAGTTAACACAGAAATACATAACTGTCCAAAATGCTAAGAATATGCAAATGTGAGCGCTCACAAATAGATGGAACGTTTATATCAACCCACTCCCACCCACAATGCTCAGAGAACAAAGCAGAAGAAGAGGTGAAAAGAATATATGAACCAGAAGATGAGGGGAAATGATGTAAAAGGCTGGCCCCTGGAATGACGTAGCTTTTATAAGCTTGACCTCACAGCAGCTGTGCTTATATGCACAAGACAGACATAAAATCAGAGTTGAAAGTGCCAGTATGGAGGGTGGAGTGGCTTCTGACAGCACACCCTAGTTGAGAGGATAATGGTAGATGACAGGTGCTGAGGGATGGAGAGTCACTTTTCTTTAGGGGAAACAGCCATGCATTTCCTGTTCTCCAGTGGATGATACCAGACCCCCACAACCCCTCCCCCACATACACACATACATGTGGGAAACACTAACTAAATTTAGTGGTTTATTATAAAAAGAAAAACCTGAAGTTAAAAGGAGGAAGGGAAAAATATTGAAGAAAGGTAGTGTAGGGAGCTAGATGGAAGGAGGGGGCAATGGATATGAATATGATGTTATATATACATATGAAAATATCAAAAATAAATCAAGGTTCCTTTCCTCATTCTTCTATCAGAAATCAACAAAAGTATCAGTAAAGTGCATAATATAAGAGAAAGTGGTAATGAAAGAAAAAAGAAAACATCTGTGATGCCTTGAATTTAATTACAGATATTTAAAGGTGGGATGTGGAAGTGATAAAATAATCAATCAGTTAGCAGCTGCTTGTGAAACCAACAAGGTGTCTATTTATATTGAAGCATTGATTTAAATTCCATCACAGCCACACACCATCCAGCCCCCCAGCACTGGTGTTATATCAACTTTCTGGCCTGCTAACCCCAGTCTCCTCAGAAGCAATTACTGCTTCTCAGGGACTGTCTTTCTATCCTAAAGCACCCCCATTTACATAATCCCATGGCTGCTTCTTGTCTGTGGCCTGTGTAGATTGCTGTGATTTTCTTCCCCAAAGTTTATTAAAAATAGCCTTTGGACCTGCTGCTAAGATTTTAGGAACTTTACCCAGCACCCATTCCATGCTTTTTCTGTTTAGTGTCTGAAATGGTTCAACAAATCAGCTTATTCCAGGTACTCTTCTTCTCTGAAGTTTGTTTTTTAAATCAACAAGTGCCAATGGACAGATAAGGGAAAATATAAAAATAAGAAAGTTGGGGGGAGTAGGTTTGAATTGAAAATTTAAATAGGGTATTCAGAAAAAGGCAAGAAGCTAACATTTAAGCAGATATGTAGAATTACTGATTATTTAGACAGAGATTAAATGAGATGAATAAGAATTTTACCAATTAGAAGTTTAAATGAGATTGTGCATAACATACAAGATAATGAGTATACTTTCAGTAAATACTTATATTTTGCTCAATTCACCCCCCTGGAAAAGAGCAAGAATACCACACTAATCTCTTTATAATTACATAAATAAACTCATTAATTAAGTTCCTTCCTTATTTAGATAAATGCACTTTAAAGTAAGTTTTTGAGGTACTGGCATCCTGCTGTCAATCCAAGAGCCTTGTAGCTGATTTATACCCAAAGCATTTCCTGCCCTTCTTGATATTTTTCCCTTTTTTTATTGAAAATAGATTTTTTTCCATACAATATATTCTGATCTTTGTCTTCATGCTGTTCTTGAACTCCATTCCTGTAGGTGCTCTGTGGGAGGATATGAAGTATGACTGAGCTAGGTAGTATGAGGGAATGCTCCAATTTTGTGGGGCAAGTTGAGTGATTGTGACCTACTCTTGTTAGGTAGTTCCTTAGATATTAGCACGCTTGGAAGACAGTGGAACTGAACCCCTTCCTCATGGTCAACACTCTCTAACACAAAAACAATGTAACACCAGGACATTTTTAATATTAATCAGAAGAATGTGGCCTATGTCTTATCTCTGCCCTAGAGGGTAACATGACATACTGAACTTCCTGCAAGATCCTCAATAGGTTAATATCTAAACCTGACTCCAGGAGCCCTAAACTATGAGGCTCATTGATGAAGAACAAAGGTACTATTGCTCCTTTTGTAGTTAGATGTTTTCCTGTGTCCTGATTGGTCCTGCAGCTGCTCAGAACAAATTAAACACACAGAGACTTATATTGATTAAAACTACTTGGCCATTAGCTCAAGCCTACTATGGACTAGCTCTTACACTTAAACTCAGCCCATTTCTGTTAATCTATATGTTGCCACGTGTTCCGTGGCTTTACCTGTGTGCTCTTACTTGCTGCTCCCTGGACGGTGGACTGGTGTCTACTGACTCAGCCTCTCTATTCCCAGAATTTTCCTCTGTGCTTATCCTGCCTATACTTCCTGCCTTGCTTCTGGCCAATCAGCATTTTATTTATTAACCAATCAGAGCAACACCTATTCACAGCATACAGAGCATCACCCACCACTCCTTCCTTAACAGACAATCAAAGTTGACCTATCAGTTATCAGTACAGAGCAAAGTACTCCAAAAAGAGGCTTCTTGTTATAGAAATCTTTCAGAAACAAAAGCATAAAGCTTGTCGCGAATGCACGGCAGAACTGGCATGGCTCTGACCTTTGCCTGGTCTTATTCTAGATAACGGTTCTCAACATGTGGTTTGTGACCCCATTGGGGGTCACATATCAGATATCCTGCCTATTAAATATTTATATCATGATTCATAAGTAGCAAATTACATGATATAGTAATGAAATAATTTTATGGTTGGGGCCACTATAACATGAGGAACTGTATTAAAGTGTCACAGCATTAGGAAGATTGAGAACCTCTGATCTAGAAGGTACACTTGACTCTTTCATAAACCCATTCCATCTTCTACCATATATTATACATCTTATCTAGATCCTTTTAATGACATCATTAGGACTAGGGAGATAAGAGAAGTCCAAACTGAGATCCTGATGATACCATCAATCTAACAACAAAAACTTTACTCCTCAATTCCTATCACCTCTACAGGGCTGAAAGTATTTAATGTGCCTGGGTTCTAACAAATGTTAATAACAAAACCTGTGACAACAACAGCTATATATTGTCAATGTGGTAGCATGCATTCTTTATAATACTGTATGAGAAGCAAAATGTTAACCACCTTAATGTTCACCTGAGGGTTAGAAGCATAATTATGCAATACCATACTGTGGAATAATCCTTCTGTACACTGAAAATATGCTGTTTTCCTTCTTAATAAAAAGCTGATTGGCTAATAGCTAGGCAGGATTTTTGGGGCAGAGAGAATGCTGGCAGGAAGAAGGGCAGAGTCTGAGAATGTGAGAACAAAATGCAAAAAAAGCAACTTAGACTTTCATAGATCAGGTAAACAAGCCTCAGGGCAGCACATAGATTAATAGAAATGGAGTAATTTAAGTTGTAAGAGCTAGTTAAAGACAAGTCTAAGCTATTGGCTAAGCATTTATAATTAATATAAAGTTTCTCTGTGGTTATTTGGGATTGCCTGGTGGGACAGAAAAGTCTGCCTACAAATGGCACCTACATCCACATTAGAGTTGAAAGAGATTTAAAAAGGTTCTAAACACGCAAAAAATGGAGCCAAATGTGACTTCCTAGTCTCATGCCTCTCGTGTTGTACAGAGACATATCTCCCAGTTGCTGCCTGTAGGCTTGAGCCACCAGCAGGAGTATGGCTAGACTGGGCCCCTGCCAGCACACCATGAATTGAACTAAGCTGCATGGCATGTTTATGTTTTTCTCATGCAGACAGAAAAGATTACAGATATGCAGTAAAGACAGATCCAGATTGGGAACAGAAAAAAATCAATCAAACAAACAAACAAAACAAACAATCCAACAATCTCTTAACTGGTTACAATGTGTTTAAAAAATGTACATAGGGCTTGGAAAAGAAAATATGAATGATACAGACAGTCATAAAATAGTTTAAAGAAATAATAAAGTGATATAAAGAAAAACAAGTCACATAAAGATGCAAAATATACAGAGAGTCTGGATCCTATATGTTTTTATGTTGTCTTTGAATTTTCTGATTGCTGATGAAGGAATGATAGCTGCTAAGACACATTGGATTAAACCAACTGATATATTTTGACTTTATAATGGAAGTCAATAGATGTGTTACTTTGACTTTGAAGAAGTTATGCTTTTATTTCTACAGGAAATGAGAGGCTGTGGATTCATTCCAGGTTGATAGGGATCATGCTTAATTGGGGAAAATCCCTTGAAAATTCTGGCTACAGACATAAGGATATAAACTTAGAAAAACTGCAAAACATGTAACATATATTTTACCTGCTCAAACATAAATCAAAAGATCATCTTTGGCTAACTTGTGTACAATACAGAGTCTAAACTCATATTAATACAGATATATATATGTATATATATATGTGTGTGTGTGTGTGTGTGTGTGTGTGTGTGTGTGTGTGTGTTACCTTTAAAAGTTTATGTATTTTCAGAGCAAGAGGACCAGACACCAATAAAAATAGATGGCCCAGGTGATCCACCATCTCAAAATGCCTCTGTTACTCTCCTCAGAATTCTGCATCCAAAACAGCTTCAAGGCTGCTGGCTGAGATGGTCCAGCCTCAAAAAATGCTTCAGCCAAGACTTAACAATTATTCTAATTTCTCAGGGTCCCCTAAAGACAGCAGTGCCCCCAGAAAACAGCAGGCAATCTAGAGAAAAAATACTCAAATTCCCAAAAGATGGATTATAAATATTTGTCTTTGTTTAGGGAAGTTGGTTACAAATTATTATTGGTCGTGGTAAACAAACAAACAAAATCAAACTAGACAAATGAGTTAGATTTAAATATCTCATTCTGGAGGAAAAGGGGGGAATATAATACAGAAATGATGAGATAAAGGATAGATTATTGAATCTACTTTAATCCAAAAAATACCTATTAATTTTAAATATTTTACATTGGTGTGGATTTTGGTTTTACAAATTTAAAGTTATTTTTGTTATGTTTCTACTCTTGTTTGTGGTATTGTGCTTATACAGTTCATTTAAAAATGTAACATAATTAAAAATACAGATTAATAGTCATCTACAATATTCAAACTTACAGTCTGTTGAGAGCCTAAAGTTGGATGACTGCACTCTGACCTTTCTTCTTGGGTGATCTGATGTAACTATACCCTTGACAACTGTTACTAAGTTACAAAAACAATAACTTCTGGAAAAACCACAAAATGTACCTTTAGATTAATATACTTTTAGAATAACTTCCTGGAACATGTTCAGGTTGGTCGGTTGCACAAGTTTTGGACCAAAGAGACCTTGCCCTGATCCTATTCTTCAGAAGAGACCTCACCTTGATCCTATTCTTCTATTCTTCAGAAACTTTCCATCCCCCTCCCTTCCCCTATTCACTTTTCCTATACATCAGTGTATATAAGCCTACTTTCCCTTGCAATAAATGAGACCTTGACGCGACTCAGACTGACTCTGTTTTTCTTTATGCGCCTGGTCTCCTTTCTCTCCCGCCCCCATTGGTTTTTCAGGAGGTGCCTCCTCGGGTATTACCTAATAACCTGGCCTGCTGGACGGACCAATTTTCATGTTAGGTGTACTTTCAAGGTCATACACAGATATATTTAGATAGACAGATGTTCTCCAAACACCTAAAAGACCTACAGAATATGGCATTTAAAATATTTTAATAACATGAGATTTTTCTTGACTGTTAGACATGTTTGCTCCAGGTAGTACCAATTAACTTCAGAGAAGATGATGGGCATGAAAAGAACTCCATATGGAGTTTGCTTTCTTTGTGGCAAAAGCTAACCACTGGGGAAAAAAAAGCTACTGTCAAACTTTGCCAAGACAAGGTAGGAAAGTCATTCAAAATTCCCTGCTTCTCAGAAATGTCTACCAAATATATTAGGCTTTTAGGCTAAAGATAGATAACCTAATGTTACAGAACAACTCTGGGTGACTATCCATGTAGCCAGATGTCCCTGTCATTATTATATGTAATATGTAATATTATACTCTTCTAGGGTCTTTGAGTTAAATAATTAGAATAGAAGTTTTCCTTAGTTATGATAAAATGGTAAATTAGGTGTAAGAATTTACACTCACAAAGATAAATAATAGAATATTTTCTCTAAATTTGACAAAAACAAATGGACTAGATATTGCAACTGTAATTCCTACTTGAAAATTGATTTTGTGGAATATAATTTTACTATGTTAAAGTTGAAACCTTCATTTTTTATTTAGACATAAAAGGGGAAATGCTGTGGAGTAATGCTTCTGTACACTGTGAAAATGTGTTACTTTCATTGTTAACAAAAAGCTGATTACTGTTAGCCAGGCAGGATTTTGGGGGCAGACAGTATGCTAGGAAGCAGGGAAGAGTCTGAGGAGTCACAACCCAGATGAGAAAGAAGCAACTTGGGAAGTTCATAGATAAGGTAAACAAGCCTCAGGGTAGCACATAGATGAATAGAAATTGGTTAATTTCAGTTATAAGAGCTAGTTAAAAGCAAGTCTAAGATATTGGCCAAACATTTATAATTAATATTAAGTGCCTGTGGGGTTATTTGGGATTGGATAATGAGACAGAAAAGTACTCCTACAATACCACGTGGCTGATTAGCACCTAGACAGAAGCGTTCCCCACTATTTCACATCCTTGAGGGTCTAATAAGTATAAGAAAGACATCACTGATATAACTGCGGATATGTATGGAGATTGTCTTGCCTTTTCCAGAGTGATCATTAGCATCTATTTGGTATCTTCAACTAAAGGGGGAAAAAATGTGTCATGTGTATCAAGAAAAATGATCAAGTGTTTGCAGTATATAAATCAATTGGCCATTCTAAATAACTTCTATATTATGCCTGAAGTACCTTAATGCTCTAAAAGTAAAAAAATATTTTTAAGAGAAATTTGTACCCCTCCCTTAGGCTATCAAACTTTTGAGACAATGGAATTTAAGGAAGTAATTTTCCAAAGAGTCCCATATTAGAGGAAGAAAAAGCTTGAGATCTAATCCTAGCCAGAAGAACTTTCCCTGTAGGAAGACTTCACTCTATTCTTACAACATGCCAGACCACTTCAGGCAAAATATTGGGGCTATAAACAATAATGGGTCAAGCATGTCTTGGCTGAGACTGCTTAATTCTGCATACCAATTTCACTGTACTTATACCTAAGCCTTGTAGCAGAACCTGAAGACAGACTTGGGTGTGTGTGTAGGTAGGATGTCAATGGAATTCTTCTTCTTTCTAGAGTGGCCACACTGAATATTTTTTCTTGCTTTCATTATTATTTGTTTCTTTAACTGAAGTACTGAAGATATATGGTCAAATCTCCTTGTTAGGGCTGACAGGTCACACCGTATGACCCTAACAACTCTAGTCACAATACCAACCAATAGAAAGTCCTAGAATAACTGCTTTCAGAATAGTCACACCATCTTCATGCCCTCTCTTTAATCTTTCTCCCAAATTAATAGAATATTTACATACCCATTTCTAATTGCTCAGATGGGGAATTGTATCTGAGGCTCAGTTTAAAAAAAAATTAAATCTGAGCCACTCTTTTCAATCCCATGTTGAGAAGATACTTGATTTCTGTCCTCAAAGTTACTCTGAGAAGAGATAGGCAATACTTACAGAGAGGAGCCTATTATTGACTCCTGTCCATTTTCGGGTTATTTTTCTCAGAAACATTACAACCAGAAGCATAAATTAATATTTTGCTATGTTCCTAATGAGAGATAATGTCTGATTTTTTTTAGGAATGTATAAATGCAGGAATGAAAATGAATTACAGTAAGTAACGGCAGCAGGGAGACAAGTTCTGATTAAGGCTATTGTACTGCCGCTTCTTGAAGACCTATGAATATCTTTACAAATTAAATGTATGCAGCTGCTTAAAATATGGAAGCAGTCAGTGAATTCTTCACACACATTCAAAGCTCAGGAAATATTAGGTAGCATTACAAGAAATAGTCAATGCTTTATGTTTCCAACATAGAAAATTGGTAACGATGTAGAAAACAGAAAAGATGTTTTAAAAATGTGTTGTCTTTTATTATTCTTACTTAATATGTGTGGGTTCCTACATATTTTAAAAAATCATGAAATTATCTGTTTTGTGGAACTTTTAATTATCATATTCCTCTCAGGTTACTAGAATAGGTAGAGAAATCCGGTTTAAAACAATGGCAAATATACAAGGAAAATAAAAAGACATGTAAAAAAGAAAGGACAAACATGCCCACGGAGAACAATAGGAGAAAGGAAGTAAAAGGTATTTAATAGAAGAAGAGGAGAAATGTGGGAGAGAGAGAGATAAAGAGAGGGAGAGACAGAGACAGAGAAACAGAGATAGAGACAGAGAAAGACAGAGACAGAGAGAAGAAGAGTAAATTTTTGCTTATGGCAAAAAAATCTCTTCTACATAAAAAATTCACTATCATCAAGCTCACAATCTCATAGTCATCAGTGCTGTGAGCACTCAGTACTGGGTTTATTCTTGCTATTAAATTTGAACATATAAAAACAAACATGGCTGGGTAGAGGATGCATACCTAAAATGCTAGCAAGTAAGAGACCAAGGTAGGAAGGTCCTCAGTTCCAGGCCAGGCTTAGCTACACAGTGAAGTCATGCCAAACAGAGAGAGAAATGAAGAGAGACAGAAACAACAGAGGAGAGAGGAAAAGGAGGAGAGAGGGACAGAGAATGTGAATATAAATATATAAATTCAATCCAGTCATCCTATATTAGAATATTGCTATTGTTAGGGAATTATTTATTAATTGATTTAGGGGTACTTTTTGTTTTATTTTGTTGTTTGAATTAGGTCTCCTTGGGGAACCTTGAAAAATTTTGAGCTAACTCTGTAGCCCATACTGGCTTCAAACTCACAATTCTTCTTTCTCAGCTCCTGGAGCAGTGGGATTTATAACAGTTTCACTACCATAGTCAGTAAAATAAACTGCATTTTTTTTTTATCTAGGAAAATATTTTAATTCAAGAATGGAATAGTTGAATTTATAGTAATGTTGAATCAAGTAATCAGTGCTATATATACACTGGTAGGGCAAAAGTCAGCAAACGCTGTTATTTTTGAACTTGGTCCTAAACTGATCTGCTTTACAGTCAATATAATACCTGCTGACTACAGGACAGTCACTGTGTCACAGAGTAGAAAAATTTTTATTTATACTATCTAATACTAAAACTTTGTCAACACAGAAACATAATTCTCACCTCAAAGGGTATAAGGAGATAATTTATTCTGGAGCCAAACATGAGTCACCATGGCCCAGAAACACAGATTTTAGGTTTTCCCAAATTCCATGTATCAAGAAATGTCTTCATGAAGTTTTAATAGTACCAGAACAAAGAAAGTCAGAGATCAAGATACTTTTAAAACACATTGGCAAGAAATATCAGAGGTGGGTTATAGGCAGGCACAGAAACTTTTTCCACAGGCCTATAAAAATATTTTTAACCTTCTGGTTGGTGGAAACTAGGGTTTTGTTAAATTAATAAATACAAAGAGTTTTTATTAGGTAGTCACAGGATATTATGTCCTGCATAGAATCAGGCACAGAATAACCATTTAGGGGGCTAAAAATAGCACAAGATAAACTGTAATTAATTTTTGTACCTGCAACATTCCAACCTGTCCATAGCAATGAAGTTATAATCATTTACTCAGTCTTGCAGCAGGGTCAGCAGAAGGTGTGATTCCTCTCTGGGAATTCTTCTTTACACTTTAATGTGATCACAGAACATCCACCATTCAATTTTATGATAAACTAACTCTTGATAATTTAGATCCAGCACTCACAGCTCCCACTTCAGAACTGGCCCATGGTTCTAAGATACATAGCTAGAGTGTCCACCATCTTGGTACTTGATAGATTATTATAAATGAACTTCCAGAATGGTGTGAACAGAGAGCCACTGAATTTGTAAGAGATCATAGCAGAAGGACTACGAGGGACAACCCAAGAAAGTTTTATTATTCTCTCTTTATTATCATTTATTCATTTTATAAAAGAAATCATCACATGCTAAGTGAGTATTCATGAATCCACAGATTGACAAGTTCCCTGAAGGGGTTATTCGTGAGTGGGGAACATTTGCTATACATTAAAAAGTTATGAATATTTGAAATCCCTTTCCTCAGATGGGTTGGACTAATGCATTCTGCTTCTTTAATGTACTCTGAGAGCCAGGGTACGTAAATGATCACTCATTTATGGCAAGAAAAAAGTAAACCTCATGTTAAGAAACAAAAAGATACAATTGACAGTCTCATGTCTCCAGAAGAAATTAAATGGGGTTTTAGGGCTAGCTATTGTAATACAGTACTGAACAATTTTACAACGTGAGAGATTTCTTAATAAAATCTGAGTACTCTGTGAAAGCAGCGAAGTAGTACATTAACATCCGGACTTCCTTGAGGATTAAATCAGGAACAAAGTCAGAAATGCCTTTCATTGAATTTTTTTTATTCTCTTCCACAAAAAATAATTACTCCTTGAACAGACCTTATGCAAAACACATACGATGTATGTTTTTTTAATCCTACATAGCATCTTTTCAAAAATTAATTACAGTCAAGAGCTTCAATTCAAAAGGAAGAATGAAAGCAGTATGGGGAAATGGAGAGATAATGAAGTCATTTTTAAATTAATTGAAGCATTTGAATATTAACAGATCTTTCATAGACTTTAATTTCTGTTCAAATATAATTGTTTATTTGAGTATTCAGTATTTTTACTAAGCCTGATTTTGGATGCTGTAATGTGACAATTAATAATTTGGTACACATTTCTCTTCTTAAAAAATCTTTCAATTTGTTCAAGACAAACACAAAGGATTTTTAATAAGGAGTTTTCTTCAATTCAAGATAATAAACTTGAATGTATTTCATTCATTTGTGTGGGATCTTAAAGTCAGAAAATGCATACTTCATATTCACTAATGAACTATTGAATCCTTCTAATGACTTTTACTGCTATAATGACAAATTTCTTGGAGGGGAAAAAAAGCCCTGTGACAAAAAGGGTTGGAGGTGTAGTTCAGTGGTCCAACATTTGTTTATTTTGTGAACAATCCTTCTTTTTATTCCTACCATTACAAAAAAGAAAGGAAGAACAAAAGAAAGGAAGGAGGGAAGAAAAGAAGGAAGGAATGAAAGAAAGAAAGAAAGGAGGAATGGAGGGAGGGAGGGAGGAAGGAAGAAAGGAAAGAAAGAAAGAAAGAAAGAAAGAAAGAGAGAGAGAGGGGAGAGAGAGAGAGAGAGAGAGAGAAAGAAAGAAAGAAAGAAAGAAAGAAAGAAAGAAAGAAAGAAAGAAAGAAAGAAAGAAAGAAAGAAAGAAAGAAAGAAAGAAAGAAAAAAAGTGAGCAGGTATAGGGGATGCATCTTCTCTAGTTCTGGGTTTAATATCCCATTACTTCATACAGTTAGGCATGGTAAAACATGCCTATAATTCCAGCACTTAGGAGATAAGGCATCTCCAAGTTCAAGGCTAACCTGAGATACATGGGACTCAATCTCAAAAAAAAGTGCTATATGAGACATAAGTACATACATACATGTATGTGCCCACATACACACACACACACTCCAACACCAGAAACAGCATGGTAGTAGTAATGAATCCAACTCTGTCACTACTAGACACAGTCAAAAGATCACAGTGCACATTAATTTCTGAAGTTAATAAAATAACCCCTGGGGATGCATTGCTGAAATCAGGCTTTGTCAACCTTAAATTACCCCATATTGTGTAAAACACTGCTTTTTCTACTGTTCTTTGCCCTGGAAACTATATTATCCAGGAACTTTTTTGACTTCATTTTGAGGATAAAAGATGACCCTGCTCTACGTAGATATGTGAATGGCTCCATTTGCCTGGCAACACCCACATATCACAGAGAAATAAGGGACTTATTCTTGGGAGCAAAAAGAGTGCCACTTGTTGGGGTGAATTGAGGCTGTAGGGAAACATTCACATCATATCAGGAAACCTATGCCCAGCAACTTCTTAGACATACTCTCTTATCCAGACCCCATAAACAAGAGGACACTTTGCTTCACCTGTCATCTGATCACCCGATGGGTCCATATTAAGGAACCAACAGGCAGAGAAAGCCCCTACTATCTCAGGGACTTCAGCTTGGCTCCCTCTCTGTTGTTGATGTTGAACAAAGATACAAGTCTTACCTTGAAGGGAAAAAGGGTTAGTTTATCATGGAGCCAAATATGAGTGACCTGTAAACACGGCTTTAGGTTACTCCAAATTTCGTGTCCCAATGAGGAAGCAAGCTGATAAAGTTTTTTATAGTAACAGAACAAAGAAAGCCATAAATCAAAACAGTTTTCAAATACTCTGGTAGTTCCATCAGGTGAGTGGGTTAGAGCTAAGGAGGAAAAACCCCTGACTTAGGTTTGGATGCTATTTGACACTATTCTTTGGTATTAACTAGGAGTCTGTTTGCACATTTCCAAGGATTAGTGTGTGTTAATCATAGATTGTTACCTAAGTACAACTCACAGGTAGGCAAAGAATGGCTGTTTAAGGGGCTAAACATATCTCAAGCTAAATGGCACTTAGACTCTGGACCTGCAACTGTCCTAATCCTCCACAACACTGCATTTCTCATCAATCAGCCTCTGCTGACACAGGTTCTTCCCTAGAATTCATTCACACTACCTACTCAAATTGCCATGGCCTGTCCTGTCACCAGGCTGGATCTGCTGTTTATGTACCTATCCTTCTGTGCATGAATCTAGCCATGCCCTTTCTCCTCTGTGGCTGGATTCGCTACAGCTCAATGCTGATTCTGTAGCCTGACTGGAGGAGAACAGACTCAGCTTCTGCAGTACCTCCACCTGGTTGGCTATCTCATTCCTACAAACTCCTTTATGTCCCTATCCCCTTCCCAGCTCAAGCTTTTCAGGACTCCTTTACACTCCTAGCTCTTTAACTATTTGTAGTCATTCTGTAATCTGTACATCTATTGTATAGGTATGCTTACTGTGTGACGCACAATGTGTGATGTGATAATGTTAACAATTAAGACAGGAATAAGTGAACTTTGCTTGCTTCCTCAGCCATGCATGTCAAGAAAAAGTGGGAAATTATTATCAATGAAACCACCATACCTGGTGAATTTATTGTTGTCAGTAAATTCTGACATTGTGAAAATAAATGTGTTTCTGTCTGATAGAGTATGATTTCTGTAGAGAATTGCAGTTTCCACACCAATTTAGTAAATTTGAGGATAAAACACCAGTATCACATAACTTTTTGTTGTTGTTTCTCTGTCTGCAATGCTTCTGTGTGTATGCACTTGTGTGTGTGTGGGGGGGTGGGGAATGGACACATGTGTGTGCATGCATGTGGAAGCCAAATACTGATGTCAAGTGTCTTCCTTGATTGCTCTTCATCTCATGTTTTATGACAGGGTCTCTCACTGAACCCAGGATTTACTGTATGGCTAGACTGTCTGGGCAGTCAATTCTGAGATACTGTGGCTTCTACCCTTCTCTCTGCTCTAGGGTTACTTACAGGCATGAGCATGATATACTTTTTCATATATGTGCCAGGGATCCAACAAACACATGTTCTCATGTTTGTGAGGCAGACACTTTCCTGAGATGTCTCTTCAGCTCTCACTGAGCTTTTTATTGTAGACATGATGCCTTAATGTGTCCCCTAAGCATATCACGGTGTATGAGCTACAGTAATATAAATATTCCTTGTCTTAACAATAACTCCCCAAATTGGTGGACAGAGTTTCTAGAGGCCAAGAGGAGAATATTTTATTTAGAATGATTTTGCTATAAACCAATGTCTGCCCTAGAGCAGTCACTTGTGAAAGCTGTTATTTGTTGTATTTTCTGGAAATTTCCCTTTCTTAAAATGTATAAAATATTAATGTGAAATGAAAATAATGTAAAATTGATCAACTCATCTACCAGCTAACACTACAACTAAATACCTAAAGTGATACCAGACAAGTGAATAGCTCTTAGTAACATCATGTCAGTTACAGTCTTTATGAAATCTCTCAGAGGCTCTGCTCTTCTGGTTCTTCTTCCTTTTTCTATTGTCTGCCCAACCCTCATAATTTTGCTTACCACCTCTAGATCCAGTCTTATTTCTCACAGTGTGTTTGATTTTTTTTTAATGTTAATCACTATGGACCTGGTCATTGTGCTCAAGGATTCCCACCCATTTCTGGTTCCCAGGATTCCAAGACTGGCAAATCTTATAAATTGATAAAAAAAAAATAGGTACTTATTTTTGATAGTGCAGAGCCCCTAAGCTGATAGAATGGTGCCTTCCATAGAAATCTGCTCTGACTTGCCCCATTTTCGCCCCATTCAGGCAACCTTGTGTGTACACTTCTATGGAATTCCAAGGTTCAATTTATGAAGTGTCGTTTCATCTAAACTTCAAGAGAGATTCATGGCAGTTATGTCAGTTCTCATCTGTCTGTTATAATCATATTCTTTATTCCTTACCAAGCTTCTTATCCCTATGGAGCAACTCCAAATCCATAGCTCTGTTAAATGTGATTTATTGCCTGGGAAGCAAGTCCTAAGAGTCACATGTCAAGACCAGAAAAATGAAATGAAATTAAAATGAGCCCATTGTTTATTATAGCATCATTTGAACATCAGAATACAATACATGAACATTTACATATGTCTATATATAGTTATTTTTCTAAACCTACACAAACACACACACACACACACACACTTATAAGTGTTGATTTTAAGTATAAGTTTCAGGTGCTAAAAGTGTAATTGTGACATGTGCATTATTTAACTGAAACAGAAAATGTTGCAACTGTTAAAATGCCTTTCAGCTTTTCTTCTCACCATGTCTCTTTATAAAATGTTTTGCCTCAATAACTGCCTACTGTTTAGTGGTTTTGGAAATCTTATATATTATCAAGGAAGTTGATTTTCTCTTCCTACTATGTAGGTACTGAGGAAAAAATTCAGGTTGCAAGACTTTGTGTCAACCACTGGTTGATACTGAATCATCTCTCATGCCTAAATACCTTTAAGCTTTTACTCAAAACCTTTACCTAGTTAAACATTTGATATCTCTGTTTGATAGTTTAACAACCTTCAGTTCCAAAGGCATCAACCTGGGCTAAAATATAAATAAACTTTGCATACTAAATTGCAATTGTCCGAAGCATTTTCTTTCTTTCTTTTTTTCAGACTCTGCTGCAGTGGATCATCTCTAGTGCAATATTGCATCCAACACAGGAAAAGAGGATGGCAGCCTGCCTGTGAATTTGTGCCACTCCTACCCAAAGTACAGCACATGTTCACCTAGGCTACTATCTATTCCACAGTTTTCTTACACTTCAAAGAAAGGTAGAAACTAGACGGGCTCACCAGACTTTTACAACTTTGGTCTAACAGTTTTGCTGTGCGTTTACCATGTGCCGAAAGTCAACTTTCATCCTGAGAAAACAGAGAGCACACTATTTATCTAGCCACTGACTATTGCATTGTTCTTACTGTTGTTAATAATTTGAAATAGGGTCTATTATAACTCAAGTTGGCCACAGACTTACTTATGAACCTGAGGATGACTGTGACATTCTGAAAGCAGGGATTACAAAATTGAGCCACCCCATGGCTATGGCTGCTTCCCTTAAATCCAGTTTTGCGTCTTCTTCCTCACAGTGTATTCAACTCAACCCTCCATGCCTTGTTTAGTTGCTCCCACCTACCTTTTAGCTATCAGATTAAATTAGTTCCCCCCCCCCTCAGGAAATCTTGACTTGTTATCACATCTGGGAACTGAGGAAGAGCAGCCTGTTGTGTGTTTTTAGAGCACCTTGTATTTTTTTTGACTGTTGCTAAAATTAAAAAGTTAGACAAATTATACTTAGCAACTATATCTCAGGAAAAAAAATATTCACCAGTTGGATAGTGCTCATCCAAGGGAGATCTATTCTATAACAAAGGTGGTGTTTTTTCTGTGCATGTGACACGCATGCATGTATACACACACACACACACAACACACACACACACACACACATTCAGGCATCCATGCATCCATCCATCCATACATACATCTATCTATCTCTATAGCATCTATATAGTATTATGTAGCACTTTATTTATATATTTAGGCTACAATTTAAGTACTTTCGGATTTGAAGTATAGAGGCATATTTAGGTCAAATTTAACTAAATAGTATTTATTACAATGCTTTGTAATTTGTAGTGATAATTATGTATTTTTGTCAGTTCTAAATTCCCCAAATCTTGCCTACTGACAGGCTTATGAACAAGCTTACCAAAGATTATTAAGTGAATCAATGAGTGCTTATAGATTCATATAGCTCCTTCTTTAAAGGGATATAGATAATTCATGAAATATAGGTTTATTTTTACATCCATTTTCTTCTTATAACCATGATGTACATTACATGAGTTATTTTTTCAGCAGTTTTAAAACAGTAGTCCACTAGGTCATAATTTATTTTTATTCTTTTATTCATATTTTATTTTATTAGTAAGTTTTAAAAGTGCAGTAAACTCCCAGACAATGTATGATAATAACCCAGAAATTTGGCTATGAGCAGTAACAAATTCACTTTCACTAATAGTAGTTGGCAAGCCATAACTATGTAGAGAACTAGTTACATCTATTTCTAGTTTGATTCTGAGAAGAAATGCAAATAGTAATTACATAGAATGTTCTCTTCAGTATGTCCCTTTTGTATTTGTGTCTGAGTTAGAACATGACCTTGAAGGTAGCCAAGAGGAACAGTCCTTTCCTGAAGTGCTTGTTATATTAAATGGCATGTATGTGTTTTTTTTTTTGTTTGTTTTTTTTGTTTTTTTTGTTTTTTGTTTTTTTTTTTTACTTCTCTGCCCTCCTAGGTAAAACCTGACCCAAGACTGTAGCAGCTTCTTAAGTGACTACTACACAACCTCCACAAAAGGTATTAAGAAACCGAAAGAACAAACAAACAAATCCTCTGAGGTTCCAGGAGTGATGGTTTATGACTACTCCTGAAGAAGTTCTGCTGAAAGATGGACCATACCCATCTTCTATGCCAATGAGAATCATCTTTACAAAATCATTTTCACACTTCTTCCTGATTCTATACCTTGTGATCCATCTGATTTTAAGAGGCCTTGTAATTACAATGGACCTATTCAGATAATTATTCAGAATTGTTCCTGTATTTTAAGCTGATTTAGTAACTTTCACTTCATGTGCAATATTAAATATTTTTACCATGTAAGTCAATGTATTAACACAATCCAAGGATCACTACACAGACATCTTGAGAGCAAGCAGAAAAAAAGGTCTGATTGATTCAGCCTACGGTACAAGATGTTTGGTCCTCAGCTTTATATAGAATATAATGATAGAGCTATTATTTAATGTAGTCTATGAACATTTCCCTTGACATAAGTCATTCTCCTTTCTTCTATGGGATAAAACATAAATTGTAGAACGCAGCTAATTCATAGAATATAATTCAAAACAACATTGATAGATTTAAGTCCTATTGATGCTGAAAGTTAAATTGGCTTTGTAGCATAAAAGGATTCATTTCACCTCAGCTTGGAGGATCATTTCTAGCTATCACTCATCTTCCAGTTAGTTTCTCAATATTTTTAAGAAGTCACTATAGGACACAATTCTTTGCAATCTATTTACTTAAAAATTCTACAAACCTAAGAAGCAATAGCAATGTTCCTAATATCCTGTGACAGAATATTTTTATCCTTCCCTATGATGTAGAAGCTGGTGGCTGTTGTGGTAGTATATGATGATGTGATAGTGTATGCTTCCAGTTCTTGGACTTGTTTCCATTACAGAAGTACAGCTTGACTGCAACAGAGTGTGTTTATAAATGATGTGCAAGTTAAATTCTTACTCTGGTGGTTTCAACTTCTTTCTGCACTTGATAGTAGAAAAGTTCCACTTGTGGATTATGAGACGGGGCTTGAGACCCCCCAAAGACACTGAGGGACAGCACTGTCTATTAGTTGCATAAGCACAACTGTGCCTTCTCTTTATACGTAAAAATTTTAATGTGTTTCAAGAAAGCTTTAATCATCAAATCTTAAAGTTAATGTAACGTTAAATTATTAAGAAAGGAAGCAACTTGTCATCTACTTAAGATAAAGACATTCATCAAATAGGCTGAGAGGGCAATGCATTCTGGTGACCAAGAATGCGAAGTATGGAGCTTCTTTAGTATCTCAGTACCTCCTTCTTGAATTATCTCAGACAAGGCCAATGTTTTCTCCTTAGAGAAACATGGGAAGAAATTATGGAGTCTTATATGATATTTAGCAGGATGAGCCACAAGCTAATCTATATAAAACAGCTCTCTCACTCACGGGCAAGTGGTCAACATTAGGGGACACTGTCTAGTCATGACTTAGGGGGAAGAGGCTAGAAGCAGCCCCCCAAACCAATTATTCCACTCAAACAATGCCACGTGTGAGTAACAGGGATATAAGCTTATTTTTCACTGTGTTCTCAAAATTTTAATATTGCCTACTAGTTCACACTAATTACCAAGATTTTCAGATTATGATGTTGCTCCTCTGACCCTGAGAAGTCTACTAGCTACCGAGGTAAAGCATCACACTGCACAGTATCATGCTCTAATAATGTCATCTGTGCAAGGTAACAGGAGACACAGTAGAGCAGTAGTCATCCGCTTTTAGGAACTCTGGGAAGTTCTGGAAAGATCAAGGTTTTCCTTAGAGCTTTAAACATGATAGGAATTTGACATTTACAAATGGAGAGGTTGTTGCTGTGAAGGTTACATGCCTGTGGGAGGAGATAAAATATTCTTAAAATAAAAGGCAGAACATTTATAAAGGGTAAAATAACATCTAAATTTTTGTTATATCGATAGAATGAGTGCATCAGCATCACTGAAGACTGTGATGGGATGGAGGTATGATTCTTGTGCTGAAGTAAATTGAAAAGGAGGGGAAAGCAGAAGAATCTATTGGGAGAAAATTCCTATGTAAGTTTGTACCTATGCGAGAGTGGGGTTGAGGTAGGGAATGAAGGAGCTATAAAAAGAATTAGGGGATTCAAAGCCTAAGATACAATGTTTATGCCTTGGCTATCATGTACATGTTGAAGAACACAGCTATGCTAAACAGCAGCTGGTGATAACACGTTCTTCATAACCAGCTTACGATCACCATCAGATAAACATGACACAATGTGAAAGAATATGAGCCCCTGGTGCTAGTATGTGGGGCAAGCTCTGCTTTGGTTTAGCATCCTCATGTTGGAGCTATTTTTGGAAATCCTTTAAGTTTTTAAATAGAATTTCAACAGAGTTTTGATATAATCTCCCAAGCTTTGGGAAATCTTTCAACATAGGTAGGCTACACTCATTATCCACAACATTTGAGCATGTAAATAATAACTAAGTTTCCTCCTTACATGGAAGTGCTGTATTTGAAATGCAGGATTTTCATTCTCTCTCATTTTAGTGTTTTTTTTTTTTTTGTTTTGTTTTATATATGAAAGGATGTGCCAGATTTTTCAGCATTCAAAATCTATGTGACAAGTTTTCTAACTACAACAAGAATAAATATCAGTATACTCCATCCTAGAACTCCAATCCTGCTGAGTACCAAGAAGAACTGCTGGCTGCCAACACTAGCAAATTTAACCGTATGTTCTTTGGCACAAATAACTAACAGAGCCACATATGTGAGCCAGTAATATAACACTGCTTGCTCAACTTAAAAAAAATTCAATTATTAAATAGCATACAAAACTTCAAATTACTTTCACATGAATACAAAGCCAAAATTATGTATATTATGTAAAATCTCTTTTTCAAATGTAACAAGTACCAATGGATTTGTGGGTGATATTAAAATATATGCCCACTCATGCTTCTGACTGACTATGGAGTCTTATGTTGCCTTCAGAAACTAATAGAAACTGATTCTTTAATAAGATCTTTTCCTTATCACAGTATGTCTTCCAGGGTGTTTGTTCTAGTGTTGATGACTTGGGATCTTCCAAAGCATAAATAATATGGATTAAACTGCATATTCTGCCAACAAGATAGGAGGGAACAGAGAACACTCCTTAGTTTGGGATGTATAATATATGCAAAGGATTTTTAAAACCAGTTACCTCTACAGTTTTGAAACATGCCATAAAGAGAAGTACGTGTGTGAGGGTGTTGGGGTTGTTAATGTATTTAAAACATAAAGCCATGCATGACTTCCTTTCATCATTAATATGCCTGCATCCTAGTCTTTATAATATGAAGATAAGTCCACATTTCTCTCAAAGCATCACGAATATTTAATAATCTGATAGGCTATATAATGTCCATAAATTAAATTCCCATGCAGTATTCATATTTATGCACTGTAGCTATTTATATTTTTATCCTCACTACTACCAATTATTGCTTTATATGTGTGCCACAGCAAACGTAACAAGCTGGGTGCCCCAGACACATGTAGCAACAATTCCTTTCATTTCCATTCCCACAGGAAAGGAAAACATTCAGTGAGCTTTCTCAGTCTTGATGCCTGCAGCTGCAAACAGCACTGAGTGTCCCAGATGAAACCTAGTGCGTCTCTAGGTCCCATTCTGGTTAAAGCAATCTAGTTTTCTCTCAGAATTTAGGGATCATTCTCTTTGGATCCTTCTTCTACCTCTGACTGTTATTTCCTGAGGCAATACTCTAGCTTTCTGGCTGGACAGGATAAAAAGGCCTTAGGTGTAAGCTGAGTTAAAACATTCTCTTTTGGACTTTGATCAGGATGAAAACAAGATAACTGGAGGCAGAATTCCTAAGATGGTTATTTGGAGAGAGATGAACAGGTGTGAATCAGGCTGTTTTCCTGGTACGTTTTGAGAACGAAGCAGTCTAATTGCAACAACTTCAGTGAGTGGAAAATGGAACTGTCCTCATCAGGTGCTGGCATCAGCCCAGGGAGGAGAATTGTGTTGCAATAGAAAAGTGCCTCCATTTCTATGGAGATTTTGGGTTTCTCCTCCAAATCCATTTTTCTTTCTCTTCAGGTACATTGTATATATGTATTGAACATCCTTTATATACCAGGAACTAGATTTCATGACAAAAATTAAATAGTAATATAGTAAAATAAATATTCTTTATTTTATGAAGATCATAGTCCAATCTGATTGTAACATGGATTTAAAAAATATTTTAATTAAAAAAAAACAACAGAGACAGATATTGGGGTGAAAGCTAAAAGATCAGAGAAACAGAACAAGCCACAGTCAACTCCTCATCGAATCTTGTTTCCACAATCCTCTGACTGAAAGCCTCTGAGTCCTCACCCTGAGGGTCTCAGTTGAACTGCTGTTTAGTTCCTATCTCCTCAAACCTTATATACTGTTCTCCACCCAGCCATGTCACTTCCTGGTATTAAAGGCATGTGTGCTTTCCAAGCAAAGGCATGAGATCTCAAAGCTGAGATTAAAGGTGTGTGCCACCACTGCCTGACTCTCTTCCCAGTGTGGCTTTGAACTCACAGAGATCCAGACGGATCTCTGCCTCCCAAGTGATAGGATTAAGGGTGTGTGCCATCACTATCTGGCCTCTATGTCTAATCTAGTGGCTGCTTCTGTCCTATATTTCCCAGATTAGTTTATTAGGGTACATAATATATTGGGATACACAATATATTACCACATGTGATCATAACAGATTCTCTCATAAGCAATCATATTATGAGCTGTGATGGTGTTGTGTGGGCCTTGAGACTAGAAATCAGAGTGGGTTTTCTACATTGCAGACAAACAGGTGGTATTTGTACTAATATCTACAGAATGAATATGGCCCAAGTAAGGAAATCAGAGAGAACAGATAATTCTAAATATAGAGATTATATGCTTTTATTATCCTAACCTATTATTATACATAATAGGTTGAACTACATGAGCCCGTCCTTAATCCATGATTGTCTGTGGATAGGTCCAGTCACGTGCCAGTACAAGGTAGGCAGACATAGCCGCTGTGAGTTCATGTTTGCAATTACCATCATGCCTTCATCATATCACTTCACAAATCTTTCTCTATCTTCCAGCTCTACATCCATTATGCTTTCTCATCTAAAATATTCAATAAGCCTTAATACAATGTTTTGTTTAGGACATAGCCCAAATCATCATTTTTCTAGCTTCTTGAATAGCCATGAGTGCCTTCATTAAACCACCTCTCTCAGCAAAGAGAAGTTCCTCTGATTAAGGATGACAGTAGCTTTTGTCTATGGGAAAAACATAAAGAATTACAATGTAGTTTGGTGAAAATGTCAATGCAGCTAAACTGCATAACAGGATTCCCCTGGAGTTTGAGATCTTCCCAGTCATATTTATTTTATAAATGGTGTTTACAGAATGAGGCACGTATCCCTCCTACAGAGCAGATTTCAAATATACTCCAAGAGCAGTTGGTTACTCCCATATCAGTTACGTCACTATTGCACCCTTAGGCATGTTTTACCCCACAGGTTGGCAGAGTAACTTGAAAGGTTACTAGTTTGGAAAGACCGCTGATGACTTATTTCCCCAGCAGCTTGAACAGTCACCTTCTGACACTATGAAAACTAGCCAGAAGAGAGGTAACTACTAGATTCTGAGATAAGGGAAGTTGTTGAATTTAGTTGTGTGACAAAAGTTGAATCTACCAGGCTAAGGGTGTTTTAAACCTGTGGTTACCCAGACAGTCTTGTTATGCCACAGGGTCACAAAACAAAATAAAATGCATGAATATAGGAAAGAGATCTGTGTCAGTCCTCGGGGTGGCCTTGATCTGGAGGTGGTAGGAAAGTGGGGTGGGCTGGGGGGAAGGGGAGGGGGCAGGAAGGGGGAGAACAAGGAAATCTGTGGCTGTTATGTAGAACTGAATAGTATTGTGAAATACAATAAATAAATAAAAAAAGATGGTGATAAAAGGAATTGGAGGGAGAAATAAGAGTATGGGGGGGCAAGAGTAACAAAATATAGTATACACAAATATGAAACTATCAAAGAGTAAATTAAATCAATAATAAAAAAGAGAATATATTATGAACTGAAAATAATTCACAGTAACTTGAGCACAGGGATAGATTGGATACAGGCACTGTTAAAATCACATCATATATAACACAGTTCAATCATTATCGTTTGAACACTTGAAAACTCACTGGAGCTTTTTAAGGAGAGAAATAAAAAGTTGAATGCTGACCAATTAGAGGGCTACTATAATAATCCAGAATGGATAATATGTCAGAGATAAGCTGATAGTGATAGAAATGAAGAGGAGAGAAGGATTTTTTAAATGTAGAAGAAATTATTTGATGAGATGAGAGACAGTATTTCAAGGATAATTTCTCAATTACAGGCTTGCTACTAAGTATCGCTTTTCATTCTTGTCAAATAAAGGACAATCCCACTTTTCTTGATTGTGAGTTCAGATTTTAACAAGCAGATATTGAGATATTTCTAAGGGCCTAATGCATATGGCAGAACCCTGTTGTTTAGTTTTATTAATGAAAAGTCTGAGTGTAGAAAAATCTGTGAATTGTTTTAGAGATGGGAATTGAGGTCATTCGGATGGATAACATTTCTAAGAATACAGAAAAATACAAAGGTCTAAGTCTTCAGATATTCTCAAAGTCCTTACTTAACATTAGTACACATAATGTTTGCAACAAAGTTTCTAGAAAAATATATTTTTTCTATTGTATGGATAAGCCAACACAAAAAGAGATTATGAAACCAGCTCCGGGTCACACATAACTGGTACAGCTAGGCCATTCAGGCACTCAGGTCCCAAAACTAACCCTCTAAACATTATCATGCCAAAGGTCTTTTATAAAGATGGCAAAGGATTCTAGATTACACACAACAAGGTTTAAGCTCACATTTGTTTATACTTCTTAGACCCAAAAGTCCCAGTCACACATTCACAAGCAGCCAAGATTATAATGTAAATGAAATCTAGCTAATCAATATGCTATAAGTATATACATAAAATCTACAGATTTATTTCCAAAAGTAGAAGGAATATACAAATCTCACTTAGGGTTCAGCAATTCAGAGTCCTTTTGTTTTTCCAGAGAATCCAAGTTTGATTCCATAGCAGCCATGTCCATTGGCTTACAACCACTCTAGTTCTATGGAATCTGATCCCCACTTTCTTCCTCCAGATATCTATACACATACCATGTACATCCACATAAACATATATACACATAAATAAGACAAAAAGTCTTTGAAATATCCCATTCACATTTTACCATTATTATTGTTAAAATAATATTTGGCTGCATAAAATATATTAATAAAATTAATTTGCAGATAACAAGATGGCTCAGAGGGTAAAGGCATTTGTGGTCATGGCGAAAGTCCATGGTTTTAGTTCTGGAATCCACAATAGCTATAGAGAATATATTCCTTTGAGTTGTCTTCTGAACTCCACAAGTGTGCCATGGCAGGAGCATGCCCCATACAAACACACGGAGTCGTTAATGTGATAAAAGTTTTAAAATTAATTTCACTTGATTCTAGGAAGTGTGACTGTCTTATGTGGCTCACATTATTTCCCATGGGCTAACACTACGGGAAAATTTCCCCATCTGTTATCTACATTAACCTTAGATAAGCAAGGCCAAGCATGCAAATGCACACTTTGGCAAAGAGGGCTGTTCAAATTGGAGCTCTATGCTGGTCATTTAGGATCCAGGCCCTGGGTGCTGTTTCCATGGTTACCTTGCCTTTGGAATAGAAGTACTTTACAGTCTGAATGCTAAAGGTTTCCCTCCTCTGGCTTTATGTAACATCATACTGGTTTTATATTTGTATTTTTCAATTTTTCCTAATTTTTTTCTGAGATTCCCGACCTCACCAAGTTTTCATTCAATGATTCTCAGGAAGAAACACATTAAGAATCACTTGAGCAGGTTTCTCAGTTTATATAATCTCATCATCATAGAAATTATCGTCCTTGTTCTCTTCGAATAGCTAGTGAAATAAGTTCTTTATTGCATGATAAACTTTAAATTACAATCACCAGTCCCCATTTATGTTCTAACTCTTCTAGCTTCAGTCCAGTCTCTCCCATACTGCTCACTCACTCACTCACTCACTAACTCACTCACTCACTCTCTCATCACTCACTCACTCATCACTCACTCACTCATTACTCACTCATCACTCACTCATTACTCACTCATCGCTCACTCATTACTCACTCATCACTCATCACTCACTTATCACTCACTCACTAATCACTCACTAATTACTCACTCATCACTCACTCATCACTCACTTATCACTCACTCATCACTCATCACTCACTCATCACACAATCACCACTCATCACTCACTCACACTCATCACTCACTCATTACTCACTCATCACTCACTTATCACTCACTCATCACTCATCACTCACTCACTCATCACTCAATCATCACTCATCACTCATCACTCACTTATCCCTCACTCATTCACTCATCACTCACTCATCACTCATCACTCTCTCACTCATCACTCACTCACTCATCACTCACTCACTCATTCATCACTCACTCACTCATCACTCACTCACTCATCACTCACTCACTCACTCACTCATGTTTGCCCATGTGTTTTAGATTCTGAAACGATGATATCGTCCTATTATAGAAAGTCACTAAATGGAGGATGGTAACTTAACTATGGAACCTCTGGCAGGTGTAGGTACCCGCTTAAAGAAAACATTTCCACGATCAGCCCAGAGATTTCATGACATCATTCCAGGCAGATCTGAGAAATTTGTTTCCCTAAAAGTAGCAATACACTGGAAAACCCACAAAAGGAAACTGATGGTACTAGAAAAATAGACATAACTAATTTTATTTTTGTCTCTTAAAGTTAATCTGAATATTGGAAACCCTGTGGATACATTAGAGTATTCTGCAGATAGCTATATGAAATAGCACAGAGCAGAGCTTAGAAGTCAGGGCACCTTACATCTTTTACCTGTAGACTGGAATATACCATTAGCCAGAATAAATGAGATAACATAGGTAAACTACTTGGAACAGAAGATATCTGTAAATCTTGGCCCCTTTTCTGAAGGAGAACTTATTTATTTCCCCAATGCTTCCTTTTGCTTATAGAAAGAAATAATTTTCTGAAAAGAACTGTGGATATTTAATTTACTCCTCTAATTATTATTTGGGGAACAAGTTGTATAAATAAATTCTCTCAAGGAGACAAAATTAGGACACTGGTTACAGTGTTTCTCAGTTACAGTACATGAGTGCACCACAAGAAAATAAAGGTTGATATTCTACTAACTGCTAATTAGCATACAGCTAGTATCCTCAGAATTTGAGTATTTCTGCTGAAGTGTTTCTTACAAGCAAGCAATTGAGTGAACTGGAACTTTTTCAACCCATAGGTTGCTAGCAAGCTATTTCACTTGTTCTATTTCAACAATATTTGACATAACTTATACTATTGCCTCTCCTTATTTTTCTCCACTTCATTAATTATTAGACAAAATTGTTGTTCCTATTGGAATTCTGCCATGAGTATGACCTATGCATAGGAAACTTTTCAAATATCTCAAAGCCAGGATCGGGGATAAGGCTAGCAGTAAGAGCAATACTGGCACACATACCTTACCACTGCTGTAGTCTGGAATAACAGCAGCATTCAAATTCCATGTTCATTTCCAATTTCAGCAAATTTGATTTAATACCTGCTTCAAATCAGGTTCAATGAATGAAATACAAAACAAGACTTTTATTAGAATGAAATAAAGATCTAGTAGTCAGCTTTAAAATACACTCATTCAAAAATATTAAACTCTCATGAAAACATTTAATGATATACTTTTGCTGAAATTATTTCCATATTCTTCCGTGTTAAGAATGTTTCAGTGGAAATATGCTGCAAAATGCTCATTAATGAACTCAACTTCTAAAAAATTAACTTTAATTTGAATATCTTCAAGTTCCCACATCCAGAGATAGGTTTGTAAAATAGAGAAATCTTATAAGGAATATCAAGTTGTCATTTTAAATGTAAAGCTATGTTCCTGGGCTGGGGATGTCGCTCATTGGTAGAGTTCTTGCCATATATACACAATTCTCTGGCATACATTCTTAAAATTACAAATTTTCCTTTATTTGCTGAAAACACTCTTGCTTCCATGGTTAATTTTCTGAAACTGGCCATACTATGGTACCCAGATGTCTTGTCAAACATTTTTCTGATGTTTCTTTGAAGGTGATGGTTACATGACAGTCATATCCGAAACAGTAGCTTTGATTCACATTTTCCCTCAAAACACATTGCACCTATCAGCTAAATGCCTTTCTGATAGCACCAACAGGGACCTTCCTGAGGTTGGAAGGGCTAAACCTTCAGATGCCATCAGACTTGAGCTGCAGTTCCTCAGCCTACTGGCCTTTCCCATCAGATTGTAAACTTGTGTTGCCTCCATAATTGAGATATATCTTCAAGATGAATAATTCTTTTGTAACTATATGTATATATTTTTCCAAGTAAAAGTAATAGACTTAAATTTCAAAATGGTTCATTTATGATTAAGGAGTACAGATGCTAATTCAATGCTTTTGTTTCTTTCTGATATATCACATTTTAAAAAGAGGCATATTATAAACTACTTTGGTTTTTGATTAAAAAAAAAAAAACAGGAGAGCCAGTGAATCAATGTAAAACACACATGTAATTAAATTAAAAACAATTCTGGTGTTTATTTGTTTGAGAGATGGTATAGTAATACATCCCAGGCAGTCCTCAAATTCTACAGGCTTCCTTCCTCAGCTTTTCAGGTGCTGGAATTGCAAGCCTGCTGTAATATACCTGGCTTAATTTTTCATATATATATATATATATTAATATATAAGTAATTTATACTAATGATCTTTGGACTGTTTCAATCTTATAGTTCAAAGGTTTATTCTCAAAGGCTTACTAAAGGATTCTGGGCTTCAAATTGTAGATTTGTAGATCAAACGCAGAGGCACCTATGAAACACTATGAATTACTTTGTAAACCACCACATTAGATTTGATTGGTGATTCACAAAGAAATCCACAGCACTTCACAGTTTATGTAAAGCTTGCAGCCATGAGCCAACAAAAATCACATGCAATAATACCCAAAATTTGAAGAATATTTATATCATCGTCTGATCTTTCATAAGGCATTAAAGTAGAATTACAGGATATGAACAAGAATACAAATTCATGGCTATCCAGAGTAGACACATTTGTTTTACAATTTTCTTTTTAATTGGAAAAACAACAAGAAACTCTGAAAATTATGAACACAACATAAAAGCAAATTGTACTTTTTGGACTATATATCAAGAGACTTTACTTAGAATAAGCAAAAATCATATATATGAGTTTTGCATCACAATATACACATGTTAAGATAATTTTACTCTAAAATAGTCTCAATTAAACTTCTAATGAACTTTATAAATACATAGAATTGTATTTTGTATAAGCTCTTAGGTTTAACGTTTTTCCTATCCCATATTTGAGTAAACCTTTCTCAGTGAAAGGCTGAAACCCAAGGAAGCTACTGAAATAAATCTTAGTTTCCTCACTAGGTTCATCTCTAAGAAAGATGTATGCCTATGTAAATGGAAAAAAATTCCAGAAAGTGACCCTGCTTTAAAAAAATCACGGTAATGAGTCATCTTTCCTTTTTCTCACCCTTTATGCTTCCTCCAGTCATAACATTTAGCTAAAGATCAAGAATAAACCTACAAGTTTAATTTATAATTAATGAAAAGAAAACAATCTATAAATTTTACTGGTCTAGGGACATATCATTCAGGCCTTCCATGGTTTTAGGATTTTTAAAGTATATCATGAAATGTCAGGATTAATTAAAATATGATTTTTTTAAACAATATTATGAGCATAACATCTCAGAGAGTTCAATGCTGTCACTGCAGGTCACTGCACATTTTCAAATCATACACAGAATGAATCCAGACTGGCTGACTGAGCAATGAAAATTTTTAAATGGGAAATAAACTTGTAAAATTATTTACATATTCATAAATACTCATTGCATGGATATTATGTAACAGGCATAGTTCTATTCAGATATTAAGGACATAAACACAAACCCAATACATGTCCTTGCTTTAAGCAACAGAGATAGATAGATAGATAGATAGATAGATATAGATAGATAGATAGGACAAGAATACCTGTGTTCCTTGAAAAGTATACAAACTGGTACAGATTGCCTTGCTACATTATCTGGTAGCAAGAGGCTTAGAGCTTGCTTCACAGAGTGATTACCCAATAAAAGAAACATAAGAGACAACACGAGCTAGCAATGAAGAAAGGGTAAGAACATCTGGATCAGATGGGGCACATGGCTGTCACAGACAATATAAAGAAGCAACAGACTTGCCACTTATTCTCTGCTATACTATTTGTGGAAAAAAATTACAAAAGATTTAGATATAAGTGAAAACTATCAAGCACACCAGGACTGTAGACAATAAATGAGAAAATTTAGAAAATAATGATGTCACTAAGAAATAGTATACCTGAAAAATGTGTAGGACAAAATAAGAGCTTTGTGGAAGGTTCCTAGCATTAACCAAGCTGGGCAATATCCAGAAACAAACTGTCCAAGACAAAATCTTAGGAATCAGGCCAATTTTCCCTTCAGTGTACCAGTTGAGTAGATGAAATACATCCAGAAGCCAACAAAGGTTTGAAATCAGATCACTGTGAGGTCTCAGGCTGTCTGAATATCCAGAATTGAGCTCAAGCTGAACCACAGGAGGTATCTGGTGGCTAGATAAAAGCCACCATTCCTCAGGAACTTCTGAAACGGTTTCTCATCGGCTAAAAGAAGTCATCTTTCTTACCTCTGGCTGAAAGGACAGGTGGTCTATTGGCATATACCTGTGATGTCTATTATTATATCAAAGCCCATTCTGGCCTTTAGGCTCCCTCAATATCACAATTACCTTTTATACATTTCAGCATCCACACTAGCATCCTTGACAATCTCACCTCGTCCTCTACTTAAAACTCCTTTCCGTTCACAGGCTTCCTTCTTCCCAGCTATTCACTCTTATTATCCAGCTATTCTCACTGTTTGCTGCTCTTATTATTCTCACTACCCACACACACTCTATCTCTTGCTATCCATGTACTCCCTCTTATTCTCTTCCTCTCTCTCTTACTTCTCTCATTATTTTATCTCTTGCTCTTTCTTTGATCCCTCCTGCTGTCCCACTTCCCTAGCCCTCACCATGTCAAGTCTGCTCTCCTTTCTCTCTGCTTTGGACTCTTCCAGATGGCTCTGGAATATCTCTCTTGCATATCTATAATTAAAACCCTCCCTAATTAGGGAGTGATCATGTAAGCAGTTTCTTTAATCACCTGAGGAATCAGGCCAATTTTCCCTTTGAGCTTCAGTATACCAGTAGAGCAGATGAGATAAATTCAGAAGCCAGCAAAGGTTTGAAAACAGAACACCATATTTAAAAAGATGCCATTTTAAGCAGCTTAGTGAATAACTATCCCATTTCAAATGTGAAATTTGGTTGGTCAAGTGGGCATAGGAGAGAATTTAGGACTGATTTTTATAATATTTCATCGTTCACGTTGCCCTTATTTATTTACACAAGACAAGTAAACAATCCAAATCCAGTTGTTGGTGGTAGTTAGGTATCTGGATTTGTTTTTGTCAAATGGTTTTGAATGTAAAATAACAACAAGACTATTACTCACTGGTTACTCTGGGTTTCAGCATTATAGATATATCCATAAGTATATAGCTCAAAGAGTACATAGATATGCAGTAAAATAGAGCATCTATCTTTGTGTAAGCAGACTATGTGATGCTTCCACAACAACAACAAAGATGAAATTGCCTAATAGCAATGGTATTCTACAATGGAATTATTGTATTAATTGAAGTATGGTTATATGTCATAAAATATTTAATAAATTATATAAAAGGAACATGTTCCAGGTTCTGAGCCTGAGAGATGAGAGAGTCAACATCCAAGACACTCAAGGCAAAGGAGAATGGCCATATAAATGTGACATGTACTATACAATGTGGCATTGCAAGCAATTATATGGTGTTTCTTTGTTCTGCTGGCAGATATTAGTGTGAAAAGTCTTTAAGGTTAGCATGAACTTGTCTGATTAACTTCAATCTGGTATTAGTCAACAACCTGGAGAGAAGTCCCAGCTATCTGGGGGTCTTTTAATTAAGCTAATACTAATCAACAAGCTTATTAGAAGACAAATGCCACCAGGGGATGTGAAGCTGGTCTCTCAGTTCTGATTTGAACATCTAAACAAGAAGTGCAACAGTGCTAGAATATCTAGATTAATTCTAATTCTTAGAATTTTTTAACTTCACATTTTTCAACACACCGAGGAAAACAAATCAGAGTAAAAAAGGGAAAGGTAGAAGAAGCTGATATTATAAAGACAGGACAAATACTTAAAATAAGTACTGCAGCCATCAGAAAGTAAAGGCTGCAGAACTGAGATGGGATCTTCACTCAAGGAAGAATTCATGCTACTATTATAACAATCCACACTGGTAGCACAGCTCCAAAGGAAGCCTGCATCCTTTCCTGGTGATGAAAACTAAAATGGACAGAAACATAGCAAGCAAAATAGCACAAAACAAAAATAGAGTAGTAAATAAAAAATGCGTGCCTGCGTTAATATGATCCTCCCACTGATGCTCTCCTTTCAGTTAAATATCTTTCCTCTAGACACCGATGAAAGAGTACAACTCAAGGAATACATATGTGACTGATGATGAGACAATAATTATTTACAAAAAAGTCTTCTACCACTGGTGATGACAGCCATGGAATAGATGTTTCAGGGATACAACAAGACATTAAATCTATACTACTAATCCATATATTCAAGAGAATGGCTAATAGTAACTGAACTAAATAAATTGTATAAAGCTTTGTCTTTGTATAGAAAAGTAATGATGAGGCCAATGAGATTGTTCAGCAGCTAAGTGATTGTAGACCAGAGTTTGATCACCAGAATCCGTAAGATAAAAGCCTGATGTAGCAATGCACAGCTTTAGTCCCAGAACTCTTGTCAAGATAGACAGTAGAGACAAGAAAACTACTAAGAGGCTCCCAGGATAGCTGTCCTGAAGTATTCAGCATAGCAGAAACAACGTTAAGTGATGCTGTTTCAACAAGGTGGAAGAGAGACCTAATTTATCAAAGTTTTTCTCTGACTTACACACATGTACAGTGGCACACATCTGTACACACACACACAATACACACACATATGTACTCATGAGTGCACAAAATTATTTTCTTAAGAATATATTTTCTTGTTGTTGCTTTTTGGAGGCAGGGTCTCTCTATATGTAGCTTTGGCTGTAATGGAATGTCTCCATAGCTCGCTATGAAAAATAAATAAATAAAAGCAATTAAAAAACAAAAGTGATTGAAGGGATATATATTCAGGGCTAGATAATGCTGATCCCAGGAGCAGTGGATTACTAAGGAAAATTCTCATTGGTAAGTATGTGATGACATCTGTAGGAGTTGTTTGTCAAAGAACCCCTGCATACCCCTGCCAGGCTCACTAAGGCTCTTTTTGGTACTCTTCTTTGCCCACCAGAACTGCACACCTCTGTTGTAAGTTATAAAGAGGTCAAGCAAGAAACTTCTTCCATGCTAGTTACGTTAAAAGGCACTAGAAGGCAAGATGCAGGAGGGTGATATGGGGTAAGAAAGGTCATCAACAACAGTCTTACCCAGCTATAGCTTTTATGAACTACAATCCTGGCTTGATGCAGAGGGTAGGATCTTGGTCCTGCCTCAACTGAATGTACCATGCTTTACTGACTCCCCAGGGGAGGCCTTACCATTTTGGAGGAGGGAGTGGACTAAGAGTAAGGCTGGGGGAGTGTGAGTGGAATGAGGGATAAGAGGGGGATCTGTGCTTGGCATATAAAATGAATAAAAAAAACCCTTTTTAAATAATAAAAAAAAGATGTGCCTGCATGTGGAATAGTGGCATGAAGTTTATGAGGGCAAGCAACCACTCTGGATTTGAGGTCCATGGTAGAGGAGAAAATACATGCCCACTACCATAAGCCAAGCCAACAACCCATGCTTGGGAAGGTCTTAGGCCCAATGGGGGAATTTACTGTAAATTATTTAACTCAATTGATATAATATCAAACTGCCTTCTAAGTATCTATGTTTATATCCACAGACAAAAGCTACTAACAGCCTTAAGTAGAGAAGCCCTCCTTCACAGTGATCAGTGTCAGATGCAGAAATTCATGACTAACTGAGATTCTGAGTTGACAGCATAGCCCTAAACAAAACATGTAGGTTCCCTTCTGTAATTCCCTGGGAACATTGTGGAATGGCAGTCAGGAAGAACATAAGGATCAGAAAATAGGGTGAAGGTCTGTTAAATGATATCTCTAGGCATGACACAATCATTGTCATGAGGATCTCTCAGCAGCTGTGCTTACTTGCACTGGGCCTGTAAAGCTTAGTCCTGCCAATTATCAATCACTGATCATTGATGGAGGGTGGGATGATGGGTCTCTACCCCTTGCTACTGAACTATTGGCTGCTGAAAGATTCCAGGTAACTCTTTAGTTGTAAACCCACTATTTAATCAACTAAGTTCCTGTGGATATCTTCATACCTATGATCACATAGCTATTCCTGTCTAAACACAGTGGATCACAAAACAAAACAAGACAGGAATGCCAGACAGAAATTTGTAGGCAAGAGGAGGGGTAGAAAGAGGAGAGTAGCATCAAAGAGTACAGAAGAGAGTACACAATACGTATTATGCACATGTATCAAACAATCAAAGAACATATTTAATGAATAAAAATATAATAAGATTCAATACTGACAAACTTTTTTAAATTTAATTTTATTTTATTTTACCATACCATTCAGTTCTACATATCAGCCACGGATTCCCTTGTTCTCTCCCCTCCGGCCCCCCTCCCCTTCCCCCCAGCTAACCCCCATTCCCACATCCTCCAGGGTAAAGCCTCCCCCGAGGACTGAGATCGACCTGGTAGACTCAGTCCAGGCAGGTCCAGTCCCCTCCTCCCAGGCCGAGCCAAGCGACCTTGCATAAGCCCCAGGTTTCAAACAGCCAACTCATGCAATCAGCATAGGACCCGGTCCCACTGCCTGGATGCCTCCCAAACAGATCAAGCCAATCAACTGTCTCACCTATTCAGAGGGCCTGATCCAGTTAGGGACCTCTCAGACATTGGTTCATAGTTCATGTGTTTCCATTCATTTGGCTATTTGTCCCTGTGCTTTATCCAACCTTGGTCTCAACAATTCTTGCTCATGTAAACCACCCTCTTTCTCGCTAATTGGACTCCCGGAGCTCCACCTGGGGCCTAGTCGTGGATCTCTGCATCTAGTTCCCTTAGTCATTGGACGGGGTTTCTAGCATGACAATTAGGGTGTTTGGCCATGCCATCACCAGAGTAGGTCAGTTCGGGCTGTCTCTTGACCATTGCCAGCAGTCTATTGTGGGGGTATCTTTGTGGATTTCTGTGGGCCTCTCTAGCACATTGCTTCTTCCTATTCTCATGTGGTCTTCATTTACCATGGTCTCCTATTCCTTGTTCTCCCTCTCTGTTCTTCATCCAGCTGGGATCTCCTGCTCTACATCCCTAATTATCAGAGAAATGCAAATCAAAACAACTCTGAGATACCACCTTACGCCTGTCAGAATGGCTAAGATCAAAAACACTGAGGACACTTTATACTGGACAGGATGTGGATCTAGGGGAACTGTCCTCCACTGCTGGTGGGAATGCAAGCTTGTACAACCACTTTGGAAATCAATATGGTGCTTTCTTAGAAAATTGGGAGTCAATCTCACCCAAGATCCAGCTATACCACTCTTGGGCATATACCCAAGGAATGCTGAATCATACCACACGAGTCCTTGCTCAACTATGTTCATATCAACGTTGTTTGTAATAGCCAGAACCTGGAAACAACCTAGATGCCCTTCAACTGAAGAATGGATAAATAAAATGTGGTACATATACATAATGGAATACTACTCAGCAGAGAAAAACAATGACAAACTCTTATACTTACAGTAGCATTATAAGAAAGTAAAACAGATTACATACAAATTGTTGCCATTTTCATTTTTTAAAGACAACTTAAAAAGAGCTTTGTTCACCTCCTACAATATATGTATATTAACTTGATTATTTCTGAGAACATAAGGGATAGAAATATCTCCATCTAAAAGATGCAGAAACTACATATCAGAAAGACAGTAATTTCTTCAAAGGCAAATAAATACCAGACCCAGGTCTACCTAAGAGATTATGTTTACCCTAATCTCCATAAGTTTCCAGTACTCAAAATTACCTACAAAATTTGTGAAATCTGTTAAGAAAATAAAGTGGAATTGAAATAAAGAATATACATTTTAAATAACACTCAACTCTGTATAGAATCAGCTAAAGACATGAGTTCAAGGACTGCATTAGAATGATCCCATTCTTCACCTATAACTTGAAAGCTAACTTAGAATTTGATTGCAAAAATTTTGCAATAAGACAAAATTTTCAAGATTTTATGTAAAATGTCCATTTACATGGGAACAATATTCCAATTATCAAGATTTCCCATCCTACTTAGTGAGTGATCTTTACAGCTTCATGCGACACACACTTATTGCAATCTGTCTTAAGAAGTGTGTCATGAGCCGGGGTAGTGGTGGCACATGCCTATAATCCAGCACTCAGAAGGCAAAGGCAAGCGGATCTTTGTGAGTTCAAGGCCAGCCTGGTCTACAGAGCAAGATCCAGGAAAGGCGCAAAGCTACACAGAGAAACCCTGTCTCAAAAAAAAAACAAAAAAAAGGTGTGTGATGGCTTAAGCCCTGTGCTGTTTTCTATGAATACCTCACATTGGCAATATTTTACTCTATATATTCTGGCACATATTTCTCAGAAAATGATGGCTTAAATCACTATTAAAAGTCAATAATCCAAGGAGTATGATTTACAGATCCATTTTGTGATGGAGATACCTGCATTTGCTCCTGGTTTCCCTGGTGTGCATGAAAGTCTGTGCAAGTGGATGATGCACATGAGACTCAGGAAGACTGATCTGTTGGGGGTCAGAAGAAGTAATGGCAAACCTGCACACACGTCATTCCTTCTCTGCATCTTCAAGGCTGAGGCCCTTAGAAAATCATGTTGTGGACAATTGCCTGTCATCTCACAAATAGCTCATCCTAAGACAAACTCTCACAAATATACAATGTTCTGGATTTAGTAAGTCAATTTAATTTTCCGTTTTTTTTTGCAGAGAATTAAGTGCCCCTTTAGAAAGGGCATGAGAAGAAATAAAACAAATAAATGCTTAAAATACTGAAACTTCATTGCTTATAATTCTGCTCATTGAAGAAAATCTCATAATTGGTGCAAAGCTAAGAAATGGCAAACATAATTTGGTTCCTGTAGAATAATGTTTGCCAGACCTTAAAGATTACATTTTGTAGATGAAAATTAAGCATAATGTTTCTGCTTTCAAATAAAGATAGAAGAAAAATGAATATATACCGCTTTAGGTTCAAATCACAGTATGTGGAATAGTTGAGTGATTATAACAAGTAATGATCCTTTATTTACATAGTTGATGGAAGGTAGTGCTGGGTGATTTGATGATATAATGGATTTCCCTGCATCTTTTCTCTTCATTTTGTTTTTGCTGAGATAGTGTCTTGGGCAGTTTAGGTTGTTTTTGAACTTGCTAGGAAGCTAGGGTGGCCATGAATTCCTGATCTTGCTGCTTTGGGGTCTAATATGACATTGATTTAATAACAGGCAAATGCTACATCTAGCAGATGGGGTGAATATTTAGTGATCTGGAACCAAGGAGGGTTTAGAAGTAGCCTACCATAGAAGTAGTTCATTACACATGGCAGAAACAAAGTAAGCATCAAGACAATAAAGCAGTAAAGTTGAAAAGTAAAAGCCTGTATTTGAACTGTGTACTATACTGTCCAAATCCTGATGAAGGAAACACAAGGTACACAAGACAGCGTCAGTCACTAGCCTTAAGGAATCAGGGGAAATGTAAATTGTTATCAACAATGTTGTCAAAATGATCCCAGGTCAATAGCTTTGAACCATGTATGAATGTTGTTATTTGATTTAATTTTTAATTAAAAAAATCATTATAATCACCTTGACCCTTTGCCTCACTCCAGCAAATTTTAGGGATATGCTATTACCCCCCCCACATTATCACCTATTTATTTTTCCTTGAGTGTCATATCACAGTAGACCTTCTAATGAATTACTATTTCATTCCACTTTCAAAGTCTGTGTTTTTATCTGTTAATAAAACTTAAACATTAAATCTAAAAGGGTTTTCACCTTCACTTTCTCAAACATTTCTTTTAAATTCTCAATTTTAAAATCAGAGACCAATCAATTAAATGATACACAATTTTTACCCCTGATCTTTTAAGTATGCCTTGTTTATTTATTTATTTATTTATTTATTTATTTATTTATTTATTTATTTATTTATTTATATACTTTTGGGACAGGACCTTACTATGTAGGCATCGATGGCGTAGAATTTGCTATGTAGAACAGGCTCATCTCAAATACCACACAGATCTACATATCTGTGCTTCAACAATGCTGGAGTTTTTCCACTCTTATTTTCCAATATTAATCTCCAAATAGCAAGGTTTCTCACAAAACCTGTCCAACCCAATTTCTCCTCACTTCAGGTCATAAACAATATGTACTTCTTATGGGAGCCCAAACATGTCACTTGCTTTGGAATATAAAACACATCTGTGTGAAGTGACTTTTCCTCCTACAGAAGTTTTGGTCCTTAAAGCCACTGCTCTGATATCATATTCATGGTGAAATATTCTCTGATTCTTCACACAGAGGTTGCAGCTTCCTCTAAAGTTCCAATGTTCTTATGGCCAGGTCAGGAATTCCTGTTCATGAGTAATTGTTTCTGTTGGGCTTACTACTTAGAAACTAACTATGAATGTGCCTTAGTCACATGTAAAAAATAAACAACTGACAAGAAACTGTTGTCAGCATAAATAATGAAGGAACCATCAATAAATCTTATAAAATATTATATTTTTTTTAACAATTACAGTAACATAAACATGACAGAAAGGGGAGCATATCCAAAATATATGAAAATTGTGTATCTCTGATCTCTCCTCTACCATAACAGAATTTTTCACTTTCACTCTTCCAATGTTTTTTTATTTTCTCAATTTTTAATGAATGGGCAAATATATATGATACATATAAAATGAAAATTCAAATAGTAACAAATTATTTTACTTATTAGACTAAGAAAAATTATAGTCCATATCAGCCAAGGGTATAAGGACATGGAAATCTTACTGCATTGCAAGTAAAATGAAGTTGACATTCTTTTCTCAAATATATTGCAAAGAATGTCAAGTTCAAATAGAGATATAATTTTATATAAAACCTGTCTTCTAGATAACCACATACAAATTTGTTTATGTAAACATATTAACAATGACATTAATTGCATTATGTGTCAGCAAAAGAGCAAAATAACTTAAACCTTTATCAATATAAAATGATTAAACAAATTATAATTAAAACTATTACATAGTGCTTACAATGTATTTATTAATACTATGTAAATCCTATTTAGAAAATTTGCATACAGCAAAATACATAAAAATATTACCATAATTATCTATTTATTTAAAATTATTTCTGAGAACAATATTCATAATATAAACATATATACATTTAAGAAATATGCTGTATTAGTTTAAATTAGTTTAAATTATTTAAATCAGGATGTATGAATTGAAAGTGGTAGGGAATGTAGAGGTGTCATCGGGAAAGAGGATTCAACATTTTACTTTGCACACATAGTAGAAGTACTCCAGGCATATGGTATAACATTCAACATTAAAAGTATAAGTAAAAGATTTCATGTATCTTTTTTGTGTAATATAAAGTCTCGAGCAACACTGTCAACTAAGTATATATTTTGATAAAATTACACTACCCACACAAACCACTGACATCTTTATCTTTGTAGCATCTAAAGCAGATAGGTACAAGGAGCATTTTCCCTATAACTATTCCATATGGTATGAAATATGCACAGCAAAACAAAAGATTTAGATCCATATATCGGTCCTGATGCAAAGTGACTGAATGTATTTCTTTGGTCCTTTCCTTTCTACATGTAAAATGCTTAGAACAGTATTTCATCTCCCAAGATGTTGAAAATATTTTGGTCATAGTTAGTAGTTAGTAATACCTAATATCTTTTATCTTTTTTGACTAGAATAAATCTTGTCAATGGAGGTGAATAATAAATTGTGCAACAAGACACCTTTCACACGATTGTTTGTACAGTGATATGATTTCCTCTGTTTACAATGTAATATTGTCTTTAATCTTTCACTTCAAAGCTATCTTCATTTCATTTTATGCTTCTACTCATAAAAAAACAAAGAACCATACAAGTTGAGGAAAAAATTATTCAAAAGTCATTTAACCCAGGTTTCACATCTCCAAGTAAAATGATAGACATTTAAAAAAAAACAGAAATATTAGTGCATTTTAATCATTCATCCAACAGAAAGTCTAGCATTTGCTTGAATGTCTGATCTAGCAATGTCCTTGTGTTATATTATAGGAAACAGACATTTACAGGCAGAGCAACTTCATTTCCTTTGGAATTACCCTATTGCTTTCTTCTTCACATATGTTAGAAATAGTGAAAGAGATGACATTTAGCAGGAGAGATAAGACCTACCAGCAGGGAACAATGCAACAATAACAGGGAGGCCCTAAATGATGTTATCTCTAGAGAAACAATGAAAACAGGTTATAGCTCTAGATGTGATGACAATTCAGGCAGCAATTGTCCTCTTATGGTTATTCAATCAGTTGTTTTACCAGCTGTTGATGATACAAAAGATTTCAGCATAAATTGGTACAGATTATTCTGTAGAAATTACTCTCCAATAAGCAAATTTAACACTTTCCCCCTAAATGGGAAACATGATCACATTTCTCTATAAATGCTTAGTTCTTAGCAAAAAAGCTTTGATTAAATAAAAGTTTAATTGACAGTCTCAAGCTTGATTATCTGTATCTATAAACTTACAGTGGGGCAAGTGGGCAAATAGTTTTCCGTTTGGCAACACTTAGGTAAAATCTGACAGATAATTTGCAAGAGTGAGAATTCAATCTGGATAACTGGAAAAAATTCTGATTATTAAACTGAAACCAAACCAAAAGACATGTGATTGGAAGTCAACAGATGTTCTTTTGTCTGAGGATTAGGATTCTACCAGCAATGACAAAAGAAAAAAAATGCACTAAATATGATTCATACTTAACATTTCTCAAAATTCAATAACCAAAATTCAACTATGTTTATTTTTTCTACTTGTGAATCCATAACCCAAACATTTTCCATCATCAACAACATTGTCTTCAGACTCACATCAGTAACAAAAGTCAAGGCTGGGAAAGACTTTATTAATGAGAATGAAAAATTTGGACTAGTGAAGCTTCAAAGAATGTCATCTTGATGTAACTTGGTTTGAATTCCTTAACATTTCTTAACAGGAATGAAAGACTGTTGCTTTTGGATAAAATTTGAATGTTGAAAAATTCTGTAGAAGATTATAGTCCTTTCTTCAATAATGAAGAACTTGGTTCATAGTTGTGCAGTTAATGACTCAGAGAATGTGTTGCTTCCTTCTATTTTAAGCTCTCTCTCTCTCTCTCTCTCTCTCTCTCTCTCTCTCTCTCTCTCTCTCTCTCTCTCTCTCTCTCTCTCTCTCTCTCTCTCTCTCTCTCTCTCTCTCTCTCTCTCTCTCTCTCTCTCTGTGTGTGTGTGTGTGTGTGTGTGTTATGTACTTGTTTATGGATTCCTGCAGAGACCAGAAGCAATTTCAAATCCCCTGGAGCTGGAGTTATAGATGCATGTGGGGTACAGGCATGACTTTAGTTCTCGTTACTGAAGTCAGGTTCTTTGCAAGAACAGCACCTGTTCTTAGCCACTGAGCAATCTCTCAACCCATTTCCTTCTCTTTTGATTTCCTATAAAGAGTATTTTTATTCAATAGTTCTAATATGTGTTTGGGAAATTGAGTATCTAGATGCTACAATACTATAGATTCTGCTTCAAAGATAATTAACATAAATATAAATTTATTTTATAAATTAATATATTGAGCTAAAAAGCTAATACTAAATGAAAATGTTGGTATTTTGGTAACATATAAATAAGTAACATGAACAAGCTAAATAAATGTAGCATGGTGGTTAAACATGATAATCGAAGCAAAGATGCTATGCTTATTTTTTAAAATATGGCATATAGCATTTGCTTGGTTTCAGTCACAATATGGAATATTTTTGGAAAGAGAGACTAAAATTGAAACTATTCTATTAATAAATCTGTAATGATATTAGTTTATGGTTTCTGTTAATTTAAAAACCTATATTTGAAGAAGGCTATGAAAAGCTAAGGCTGGTGGACAGCTTTAGAAGCTGTAGTCTTCATACAAATTGGTTTTATGTCACTATTCTGTTATTGTGTAAATCATAACAGTATAATCGAATCAATTACCATACTTAAAATAAATTTAAGTAAATAAGTAAAAACCTTTCTCATCTTTAACTAATTTTCCAAATATTTATTTTTTCAATCACTATTCTGTGTTTGCAGATATCATTTTGATAATTTTCCCTATGATGGCACAAGGCTCGCATCATCAAAAGGGTTTAATCTATATTATACAAATACACATATTTCTTTTAATTTTATGTACTATAAAACTCAAGTTTGACAGGCTAAATATAAGCTTGTTTGTACAGTCAGCAGTATGCTGGCCCCCTTATAGTAGCCCTAATCCATAATGTTTTCAGGGGTGAAACAGAACTTTAACCTTTGGGTCCTTTAAATATATAGAACACTTTCATGCTCAAGGTCTTGGCATCTCAGAGCTGTCACTATCCTTTCATGACTTTAATGATGTACTTCAATGGACATTTTATTGCCAACTCTCAAACCTGGAATTTAGTAGTTAATTGATATATGACTATCTGCAGTGATTGTTCATTCATCATTTGTTAATTTGGTTGTTGAATAATTAGAGACAAATGTTCATGGTATACAATCAACAGGCCTGGTTGCTAAGAAAGTTTTGTGTTCTTGAACCTATCTTTCTAACCATGCTTTAATTAAATCATAATTCATCCCCAGTGAACATTACCCCCTCCCAACAAAATGCTAATATGGTCATGAATCAGAGTATAATTATCAAATAGTAACAAATATTGCAGTGCCAAATCCTGAAAAGTAGTAGTGATAATGACTTTATTTGATAGCAAAGAGTCCTATACCCATTTCAAATAAAACACACATTATTGTGTGTTTCTATTAAATTTTTCCTTGCATTTTTACTTCGCCAATGTCAAACTTTAAAATAGATAAAAATGATATAATAAATATCTGTGTTTACTTATATCACATAACATACACACACAACATACATTTTGTTACATCTGCCTAAGTTCATTTTCTTTCTACACATGTGCATCTGATACTTGTTTCTGTGTGCATATAAAATTATACATATTTAGAGCCTTAGTATATTAAGTTATAAGATACTTCATTCATTTCAGTTGAAAAAAAGAACTCCAACTTACATGTTTAAAATACTACTATCTCAAAAAAATGACATTTTAGCAACTGGAGAAGTATTAGTATCCCAAGAACTTTGTGGTTATAAGTTATAGATAGTATGTTATTAATTTATTGAGCCATGATTATGAAAAAAGAATTTTCATATATGTTATTCAATCTCAAGAAATATGATAGTAGCAATCTTAGAAAATCAGAGTGCTATAAAATTGTAAAAAATGTAGTCCATCTTCACATTTACCTATTGTCTCAGGAGTGGCCTTTAAAGCATTCTTGCTTCCCCCCTTCCCCTTCTTCACCGAGGAACTAGGCAAGGTAATGTGTTGCACTTATTTCTCATGTTCTTTGTTACTTTTAAGCTGAAATGACTTGACCATTTTAATATCTTAATTTTAATGACTGACATTAATAAGACTTGAAACCTGGCCAGTAATTTTATTTATTTATTTATTTATTTATTCATTGATTGATTGATTGATTGATTTTGTTTTTTCAAGACAGGGTTTCTCTGTGTAGTTTTGGAGCCTATCCTGAATCTCGATCTTTAGACCAGGCTGGCCTCAAACTCACAGAGATCTGTCTGCCTCTGCCTCCCTAGTGCTGGGATTAAAGGTGTGCGGCAACACTGGTAAGCCCCTGGCCAGTAATTTAAATATCCAATAATATGTGTTTTTTGTTTTTATTTTCAGATTGACTCAACTCTTAAGTTTGAGTGTTAAGTGTTATTTTGTTTGTTTGCTTTTTGTGGGTGTGAGAGAGGGTAGATCTAAAAAGTTCGTGCTAACTTAGATTCTCTTACTTTAACATGCATGTCTTAATAAAGTTTCAGGTATATCAGATGTATCTCTGTATACTTTGCTGCTGAGGCTTTTGGTGTTTATGTCCTCATTTTATCTGGGGCATTCTTAAAAAGAAGAACCACATTACATTTAACATGAAGGATATTAATCAATCAATGGCTTTTTTATTTCAAATCCCATAATCTTCAATAATATATCAACACAGATAAAGTCTCCCAAAAATATTCAGCACATATTAAAACATCAATGTTCCATTTATTCCTTAAGAAGGTCCTGAGAATTGGGTTTCAAATATAGCACTACTCTTTTATAGTGGAGGGACCCAAGCCTTGATTTTAAAATGACTTTTCCAAAATCATATTGGTATTAGGTAGTAACTTGAATTTCATATCAAGTGTCTGGAAATGAAGTGCCCAATGACATCTGAAGTTTGTGTCATAGTATAATGTCTTTGATCAACATCAATAAGGAGAAACCTTTCCAAACAACCCCAGAAAATAGCTCAAGAGTGTGCTTATTAGCTTTACCTATCATCTCAACACAGCCTGTAACTGCTTGGGAAGAGAGCCTCAGTTGAGTGATTATTTAGATCGGGTTTTCCTGTGTTCATGGCTATTGGGAAGTCTTGTTAATTTACCAAGCCCACCATAGGCACTTCAGTGGGACAGGACCTGAACTATTAAGAGTAAAGGAAGCAAACAGATAGATCAAGAACATTTGTGCCTCCTGGCCTTGACTGTTGTCCTAGTTTGCTTTCTGTTGTGGTGATAAACATAAGCATGAAAACCAACTTGAGGAGGAAAAGGGATATTTAGTCTACACTTCAGGAAGTAGTCCATCATTGAGTTCAGTCAGGGCAGCAACTCAGGCAGTAGCATGGAACACAGACTGCTGCTTATTGGCTAGCTTTCCATGGATTGTTCAGCTTACTTCTTCTTCTTCTTTTTTTTTTTTTGGTTTTTCGAGACAGGGTTTCTCTGTGTAGCTTTGCGCCTTTCCTGGATCTCACTCTGTAGACCAGGCTGGCCTCGAACTCACAGAGATCCGCCTGGCTCTGCCTCCCAAGTGCTGGGATTAAAGGCGTGCGCCACCACTGCCCGGCCAGCTTACTTCTTATACAATCCAGGTCCATATCCCCGGGGTGGCAACACCTACAGTGTGCTGGATCCTCACACATCAATCATCAATTGAGAAAAGGTCCCACAGACATTTAATTGAGTTGTTATTTCCTCTTTTCAGGTGACTCCAGTTTTTCTCATGTTGACAAAAACTAACCAGCATGACTGTGAATGTGTTGTGACTGTGGGTGTGATCTATAGTCTTGCTTTGACACCCCCTCAGAACTGTAAGATAAAACAAGTCTTTGTGGGGAATATTATTTTAAGGTGTGTTACTTTTGTTTATGTTACATTTGTTTAACCCTGTGAAGCTGTGTTACTGTGCCTGTCTAAAACACCTGATGATCTAATAAAGAGCTAAATGACCAAGAGCAAGGCAGGGGAAAGGATAAGAAGGGATGGCAGCCAGAGAGAATTAACAGAAAGAGAAATTGAGGAGAAGTAGCCAGAGGAAGAGGAGGCCTCCAGGGACCAGCCAGCCAGCCACACAGCAAGCCACAGTGTAAGATTTACATAAGTAAAAACAGGAAAAGCCCAGAGGCAAAAGGTAGACAGGATAATTTAAAGTTAAGGAAAGCAGTACAAGAAACAAGCCAAGCTAAGGCTGGGCATTTATAAATAAGAATAAGCCTCCATATGTGATTTATTTGGGAGCTGAGTGGCAGGCCCCTTAAAGAGCAAAAACAAATAAAAAACAATCCCCTGCTTCCATAATAGGCTTTTTGGTCACAGTATTTTACCATAGAACCATACACGAAACTAGAACAAAGAGTAAGATACATTGAAGGTTTGTCCTGGAAATTCAAATACAATTAGGAATCATACAGCTTGTTATTTTAAATCATTATGGCAGCTTTTCCTTTTATATAGTCCTTTAACTTCATTTATGTATCCAATTGATTAAAGACATTTAAGCCTTATTAGGTTTTGACCACACTTTGTAAGTGTCCATACTGACTTACAGCTGTCATGGTAGAATTTCACGTCCTCATAGTCAAGCGCTGAACAAGTGTAGGGGTGGCTGTAGTCAACAACACCACTGTGAATATACTTGGGTTAAATATTTAATCCTGGATGTAAACCTTGAGAAAAAAAGAGATCTGACAGATACACCAAAATGTTTGTTGAGTACACTTTAGTTTTGATGAATGATCTCCAGTGGTCCTTATTTAAAAAAAAAAGCTCGGTCACAGGAATGAACTATTGTAATTTCAATGAAAATGAAAGAAATAACTATAATTGAACCAAATAAAACTTGCATTGGGCTCATGTCTGTAATTTTAGCACTCAGGAGGCTAAGGAAGTGCAAAGTGTGAGCTAGAGTCTAGTCTTATCTACATAGTAAGAACTAGGCCAGCTTGGGGTAGTGAGTGAAGCCATTGCAATGCCAACTCAGTAAAATAAGAAAGTAGATTAATTCTGCTCACAATTTTAAGGGTTCTCAACCCCTTCATCCTAAACATTCTTAATTCTATTGCCCACCTTGGTATCCTCTACCCCGTGACAGACTTTAAAGATTTTATCTATACACATATATTTCAAAGCTGCTGCCCATATTGCAGTGATCTATAAACAAGAACAACAAAATCTAAAACTAAATCCTGGAAATTGTCCTCTCCTAAAGGTACTCTGATAAAATCTCACTTGTCGATGATTTAGTCCATCATTCTTAATAAAGATTCCATTTTGTGTTTATTAAGCTTACATGTTCATAATGAAATGCAAAGCCCACAGAGAAAATTATCATGTTAATATTTATTTCCTCATTGTTCTTAGTGGATGGCAGCATGCTTATACAAATCTGATATCTAATGAAAATAAATTAAAAAAATTACAAAACTCAAAGACTATTTGCCATTGCTATTTTTGTCTTAGGTTATTTTGTTTAAAAATATTGTTCCTTTTTCAAACTCTCAGTATTTTATTTTTAAAGGTGGATTGTGGGAAGGGGAAAAGAATCAATATGTGTAAACATATGCATGACCCTTTGGTTTATATCTCCAGACCTCATATTAGCTGTATGAGCTGGTACCACATGCTTATAATTAGTGTTATTTTGGCAAGAGGTCAAATGAAGACAAGGGAAGCTCAAAATTTAGCTAGCTTGGCATAACCAACAACACATGAGACCTTCTCTCAAAACAAGATGGCAGATGATGACTGACATCTGAGATTGTCCTTTGATCTTGAAATGCACATAATGGTGCTTACACATGTACACACACACAAATATGTGTGTGATCATACATACATATATACATAGGTATCAAATACACATATGTAAACATAATTTAAAAGGAAAAAAGGGATAGATTGTGTCAGCATATATTGTTAAAATACTATGCTTACCAAATCTGAGCCATTGATTACTCTAGGTGATTAGCCACCTGTATCACAGTTGTTGCTCTGATTTGAGCAGCAAATTGTTACTGTTAATTTAGTTAATTTAATTCTGAATTTTGTTACCATTGGGGCATTATTATGGGGCATTAAATAATTGATCTGAAAAAATGTATAAAATATTTAAAATAGTGCTTTAAACAGAGAAAATATTCAGGACTATTTAAAGGATGATAACAATAATGTTCTGTTTTCTCTACCTGACTTTAAATGCAATCAACATGTAATTTGGAAATTCCTTAATAGACAATTTCCAAATCATAAAATTGTCTAAAAGTGACATACTAGCAAGTCAATATTTAGAGCTTAGAATGTATTTTGCAAAGGCAATGTGAAAAACTATAAATATGAATATGAAGGGGCAAAGGGCATTGTGGGTTGCACATGACTGGTTGTTAGCAATCAAATATAAAATCCAGTAGATGAAAACTGCATTTGAAATAGTGACTACAACAGTAGAGATTATTATTAACATTAGAGTCATTCAGAAATTAACCATGAGACATGTTACAGAGGATTCCTAGTCATATAAACTTGAGCTCTTTCTAAGGAGAACAACTCCCTTAAGTTACCCAGGAAGTGAAACTATTATAGAAGATACTGGTAGCTTAGTCATCTGGAGTTGCCTGTCATGACTGGTGTCACTGCTTATTGTTAGCAACTGGATTCTCCAAATAAATTCTAGTTAAGCATCAATAAATACTTTTGGACAGAGGGTTCTAGAAGCTAAGAGTGAGGAGAGGCAGAAAATTCATTAAGGGGATGGGCAACCCTCATTATAAATAGTAACAGTTCTAGACTCATTTGAAGACAGTCTTGGCAGATTCTGTGCTTTGGGGGGAAATGGAGGCTGAAAGAAGAGAATCCAACGTAAAACCATACTCTGGAAAAACTGATTTAATTGTGTAAATTAATAGTATAGTCCTCCTCGAAAGAATGATTGGAAGAGCCAATTAATTCACAGCAAGGTGCAAATGCTTGTGCTGATGTGTTTAATTAAAGATAGGGTTTCTCTGCATCTGAGGACAAGGACAAAGGAAAGCTTAATTAGACTCCCAGTTTCAGGATGGGAACATGCTCCTGGATCTTTGTACAATAAAGAGTACTCAATCACATCACTACTTTCCTCTACTTTAAAGATCCCATGACCTGTTTGTTTCTGTTTGTGATTTTTAACAAGGAATGTTTATTTTTGTCTCTAAATAATTAGCCAAGTTCTATCACAAAATGCTAGGATAAATTTTGAAGGGTAACAGCACATAACATAGCGATATGTGCTTTTAGACAGATTTATATTGGTAAAACCATTCCATATAAACCCCTGGTTTCTCATACTCTCCTGGTTATTGTAATGTCTTTCATATTGTTTGACATGTTTCTTCTCTCAGCTCTGATACAGATTTACAAGCTAAAATCTTATAGAAAGGAGTCTAATTTGCCTATATTTCCTGTTATGACCATATCATTTTAGTACCTATGTGCCAATTATTTTTAATTATATTACTACCTCATTCATTTCTTGTTATCGTTAGAACTATTTTTCAAAAATAATGTTGACTACAGATTATGTTTTTACATATAGTATTTTTGGATGGACTAGAGAAGAAGAATCAGAGCATGCCAAATCACTGGAAAACTGATCTGCTTGTTGGGATGCTGGGATTCTGTGGTACCCATATTTATTGAAGCCCTTAAAATGAATTGTTTTAAAAATCGTATTTGAGTGAGAGTCACAGGAAAAACAGTGTATTTAGGAAACAATCAGAACAGAAACAAAAGAACCACTAAAAGAGAGAGTCTCATAAATTTTGCCTTTTTCTAAGTCTTAATATTGTTTTGTTTTACTCTTTTTTTTTTTTTTTTGGTTTTTAGACTTTCTCTGTTAGTTTGTGCTTTCCTGGAACTCACTTTGAGACAGGCTGCCTCAAACTCACAGAAATCCGTCTGCCTCTGCCTCCCGAGTGCTGGGATTAAAGGCGTGCGCCACCACCGCCCGGCTTGTTTTACTCTTAATTATTATTAATTGATATTATAACTCATTTTACAAGTGGATGTTGGTTATATATGTGTGCATGTTTACATGTGTGGGCACCTCTGTGTGCACATGTGTTAGCATGAAAATGGAGGACTTAAATTGGTGTTTGGTACCCTCCTTGACTATTATCCTCTTTACTTACTCTCAGGCTAAACCTGGAAGTCCTATTTCTGACAAGAACGTAGCCAGATGTCCAGTTGATATTCTGTCTCAACCTCTCAACTGCTGGAATTACCAGTAAGTAGGCTGCCACATCTGTCAAGATTTTATGTGGGTTCTGGGGTCCTCAATTAGTCTTCACACTTACATAACAAACATTTTTCCCACCAAACCATCTCCCAAATTTAATATTTCAGTAATAAAAAACCTCAGCCAACACATTGCATACTTTCAATAGAATATAGAGAATGCCACAGACATTAGAAATACACAACATCATTATATCTCTATACATCCCAAGGCAATCAAATGTTCCTGTCCTAAGCATCTAAGAAAGAGAGAATTATCCAGAGGACACAAATATCAATACCACAGAAAAGTCTGACAGTCTAATAACAGAAGTAGTTATAATCACAATCAACTTCTAAACTAAAATTGATTAAAAATGAAAATAAAAAATTTCAACTATAAGAAAACATGAAATATATCAATGAGATTTTATTTAGGTGAACTGAAATAAATTGAGTTCAAAACATTTAAGTGGCTCACAGAAAGAAATAAATTAGAGAAAGAGTTAAATACTACAAAATTAAAGGTTCATTTTAGACAGTTGTAGATAAGAAAACAATTCATAGTTTTGTGTATATATATATACATATATGCACACACGCACACGTGTGTGTGTGTGTGTGTGTGTGTGTGTGTGTGTCTATTAAGAGAATTGCAACATGTACACCAATAGGTTAAAAACATTGAACTCATTACATTAGGTAATGTAGATCAGGGTATGAGGAAAAAGGATATTCTGAATATATGATCTATCATGAAGAAAGTAGGACCTTGCACATATGATGCTTATATTATAATCATAAGACCATAAAGTTATAGTTTTAAAGACATTTTCCCTGTCATTTTTAAATCTAGATAATGTCTGAACAGTTTAAATAAATGGACATATATGTCTAATGTTATTTATCTATGTCTATGGAAAGAGGCTGGATATTTTCTCTCTGGTTATCATAGGCAAGTGTTGAAGTAACTCACTGGACCAAAACAACTGTCTTGTCACTTTGTTGAAGAAACTACTAGCTAAATATTTTCTAAAAGAAAAATGATTCTCACTTATATCCTGACTATACCTAATAATATGTTGGAGGAACCAGTATTTTACTACCAACTTTGAATAACAATGTTTCTACATATGGTAAGAGCACATTCAAGGTAATGACTACTCCATTTTTTGCATTCTACAATGAACCTTTCAGAGACCACATTGTCCTATTCATTCTTTTAAGAATAGTTTGATCAATATATTATTTTATCTAAGTTACATCCAGAAGTATCATTTTGATATGAGAGGAAGAATAGTCTTCAAATCATGAAAACAGGAAAAAAGAAGCCTCCTGGTCAATGATTAACAAGTGATGGACAACTCTAAAATTCTGATAGTATTTGTCCACATTGAGTCTCCATATTTAAAATCAACTGAAGGAAGCCTAATGAGTTCCAAGATGGACTTCAACTGAAGCAAACATTGGGATTTTTATGTTGCTTCATAAAAAAATGACTTGGATTTTTAAATTCCTAGTATAACTATAGAGAATATTATTGAGCATTTTGAAAGCAAAGTTTTGAGGAAGATGAATAAACACAGGGGAGGCCTTTGCCACTCACTATTACAGAATATTTAATATAAATGTGACCTTTACACAAGTTTTATTAAGAAATCTGAGAAATTGTTTGTCTTACGTTCTTAATGTGTAGCACAGTATCTGTTACACACACATACTTACTCTTTCCTCAATATTTGTATTTACTGCTGTGCCACAAAGCATTGTGACCTAACACAACTGTAACCCAACGAAGTTAAATTAATTTGGTACAGTTTGAAAAAAGGCTTCATTAGGGAGCTTAAGAACAGGTCTGTGCTATAATTAGTGGCACTAAATATAGTTCATTGAACAATCCTGAAATAAAACAGCAATGATATAATTTGATAATACATGTGTACATAAATATAAGAAATACTTTCTCAGAAACATGTTTGTATGCATATGAAGTTCTGACTGAACATAACTAGGGAAACTGGAGGGGAATACTAAGATGTGTATACATATAATTTTTAATATTATTCTTTTCCTACTATTTCTATTAAATCTTTCATTTAAATATTGGCATTCACATTACTAAATTATTCATGAGCAATAAAACCAAAACGAATATTCAAATTGGCTCTGACAATATGCTCAGTTTTCAAACTTATTATCAGAACTGAGTCTAAGAAGAATTTTCTTTCCTTGGACAGGTTTAAACCCAGAGAAAGTAATCCAACAAAAATGGAATCCATAGTGAGTTGAGTAGCTGATTATTTCTTACGTAAAATGCCTCTCATTTTCAAGAATAACTTTCTGTTTAGTAACTCAAATATATAGTTGGGTTCCAGAGGAATGGGAAATGGTGGTAAACACCAGTCACAGAGTACTGTCCATGGCAGAGTGGTAGACATGAGTAGGAAGATTTGTGGGTGTTCCCGGGAACTTGTCAGTCTCCTGTCCATTTTCAATAGGAGACTCACAAGTTCCTGCAAATGCACACAAACTGATGTTAAGCAGGCGTCCTCGCTGATAAGCAGATGCCAACAGTGCCACCAATTCAAATGAATCCAGCAATCAGTTCCTTCCATTGTGTCCACCATGGCTTAGCTGGTGTGAGTGATTCATTGCAAACAGGTATGGTGAAAATCCAGGGCACTCATTGGTCACACATAGACCTCTAGTTATCAGATCTTGACTCTTGCACCAATCTTTTTGGTTGTCTTGAGGATGTAGTGATGAACCATTTCTTTACTTTATAGCAATGCTATTGGCCATCTGTTAAGATTATTCCAAGACTACTTGAGCCAAGCCTTTAGTCTTCAATGCCCAGTGAGTCAGTGCATTTCAGTACAACATGCTGCATTTGGATTTCGTGGAACAATGAAAGAACCTGGGAGAAAAAACCTAGAGATCTGAATTCCAGTCCCCCTCTAGACAAAATCCAGCATACTTGCCATGTTGAACATTCCACAGTTTTAAAGTTTCTGTTTTCTTATACCTAAAAAGACCATCTGGGTTATTTGATCTCTCTTTCCATTATTTGTATGAATGTAATCTGTGAAGTCAATTACTGGAAACACATGAAACTAAATCATGCATACATAAAGTACAGATATAGAAATTTCATCTTCTCTTACAAGTACATGAACCAAAAAAAAATGCACTGGGCTTAGCAACCACTATTGATTTGAAAGACATAATTACTAGTATCTCATTTTACCAACAAAAATAGAAATTATTGTCGGACAGAAATAAAGATTTTGTCTTTTTCTTGTCTTCTACCAGTGAAATATCTTCCTAAGCTTTAATTTCACTATAAGATCTTAGACTATAGCTGTGTTATAAGAAAATAGACCAACTGTTGACAAAGACTCTGTGGCAAACACCAAGGTGGAGATTTGCTCAGGACCAGGTATAACTACATAGAGGTTTTCTGGAAAGTTGAACTTGTATGAAATTCCACCTCCACTGGTTTGTTTAAATGAAGAAAGGAAACCTCTAGTGTTCCTCTTTCTATAAAAAAAAATACCACATGGCTATGTTTAGTGGTACTTGCCCAGTACATATATCACAGATCCTAATAATGTATCATTATATGAAATGTTCAATGTGGTAAAATATTATGAATGACCTCATGCTTCATACCAAATACATCTTATCAGGCTAAAACAATGTTGCCATATCCATGACCTGATAAGGCCCAGTCTGCCAATGCTTTAACAGAGAACTTTAATTTTTGGTTCCTATCTAAATACACATAGACAGGATTTCAATAGGATTTTAACTTTTTTGTCTTCTGGTGTCATGTCTTGCTATCAAGGGGCTGAAAACATGTCTTCACATAAATGGAACACTTTATCATCTGCTTCTGAGTGTGAACACACTTACACCAGGGACAGCAACTGCCATGGACTTCCTTCAGAATCCGATGGAGAAGAAAGCAACAGCAAAGGTGCCTTAACACTGTGATGCTGCAGAAGTGGGAAGCCAGAGAAAGATTCCTTGAAACAGAACTGGGAACAACATGTGGTAGAAAGTATTTTACCTATGTTCTGGACATTGTTTCTTACTTGATGTTGTTCTTGTTATTTCTCCTGGACAATACTTGCTAATTGTGCTTATTGTATATAGTGTATATTAGGTTTAGAACCTTATTATTTAGACAAAAAGGGAAAGTGTAGTGGTATTTGCTTCACCCATGACCTTGGGTATTCAGCCCAAAGAAGCAGTGCATCTTGCCTGCATATCTGATATCTTGACTTCTTGCCTGCCTCCCTGACCTCTTGCCTGCACATGTGACCTCTTAAAAGGAAAGAGGGAGGGATCACGCTCTCTTCTTGGTATGATCAGACTCTGGAAGGTCAGGCGCATTCGCTCCTGGGCAGAACTGAAGACAACTTCAGCTGTTCACTTGGTTCTGTATTTGTGAGTGTATTTCCCTGATTATATCTTAATAAATCCCAGTTACCCAATAAAAAATGAAAAAGGAAGAAGACAGGAGAAGAAAAAAGAAGAAACAAACTTTGTAAAGATGTTATTTCATTCATAATATACAATTTTTAATTTGATTTAATTTAAAAATTTCTCTTTCTATTGAAAATAGATTCTTTATCATACAATACATCCTGATTGCAATTTGCCCTCTCTCTACTCCTCCCTGTTCCTCCTCACACCTCCTCCTCTCTAATCCACTCCTTTTCTGTCTCTCATTAGAAAGAATAGGCTACTACAAGATAACAAGTCATAACAAAGTAAAATATAAGAAGATAAAGCAAAACCATCACATCAAAATTGGGCATGATAAACAAACAGAAGGGAAAGAACCCCCCAAAAAAAGCACAAGATTCAGAGACCCACTCGTTCTCACACTTAGGAGTCTCGTAAAAATACTAAACTGAAAGCTATAATATATACATAGAAGACCTGGTGCAGACCTGTGTAGACCCTGGTATTGCTGCTTCAAATCTCTGTGACTTCATATGAGCTTTGCTCAGTCGATTATAGAGCTTCATGCACCAGGTGTCCTCTGCCCCATCTGGCTTTTACGGTTTCCCTGTATCCTCTTCTGCAAGGTTCCCTATGCTCTGAAGGGTGGGGTTTGATGGAGATATCCCATTTAGAGTTGTGAGTTCCAAGGTCTTTCTCTCCTCCATAAAGGGCAATATATTTCTTCTTTGCTTTGTGCTATGAATACGAATGGGAACAAGCTCCAGTCAATCACTGCCTTGATCCCTAGCTATAGTAAAATAGAACCCACTGTACATGGTGGTATGAAGCTTATAATCTTTGTACACAAAGGGCTCAAATAGGTCTGGGCCTTTCTGGGCTATGTGGTGAAAACCTGCCTCCAGTGTTTTTTTAAAAATTGAGAGGCTGGAGAAATGTCTTTGTAGTAAAGAGTGCTTGCTGTACAGTTAGGAGGATTGGATTTAGAACTCAGCATTCATGTAACCAACTAAGCATCTAGAACCCTGCAAGCCTACCTCTAAGGTAGGCTGGAGAGGACATCTGGGATTGTTAGCTTCCAGCCTACCTAACATGAGCTCAGCTTCAGAGAGAGACCCTGAATCAAAGGAATCGTCAACGTGAAAAAGAAGGACACCTACACCTTTTTCAGCCTCCCATGTGCATAGAGGTGCATGTACCTATGCCAAACTATATGATTTTATACTCAGACACATGCACACAAAAAATATTTAAAAATAAAACATAAATATCAACACCTATAAGTCATACACTGTAAAGCTTCTTTGCACTAAATTAAAATCCTAATTTAAAATGTAAGAGTGCTTAAAACAGCCTATGCAAATTAGTAGTATATCACAACTTTCCCAAAGGACGAATTATAAGGAAGGCAGAGGCAATGTGCAGTGTTTTCATTTAACTTTTATACCTGCAGAATCTTCATAATCTAACACAATTGTCTCTGATGTCGAATAGTATATGAAATTTACATCTTATGTAAATAATGAACTGGAAAGTCAGAGAGTATTCATTGAAATTCTTTTCACAGGACTAAGTTAAATGAAAAATAAGTGGTGTTTTCATGAAAAGTTTAGCTTATGAGTAAAATGCATAACATAGACTCATATAAGTAAAAAAAGTTCAAGAGAAACATTAAATAGAAAACAATTGTATAAATAAGGAAGGGATTTAAACTCAGAGTGGGTTTTTATTCAATTATATACTCTGCCTGTTGAGGAGAATATGTGTAAACTGAGTCTCAATCATAAACTTTCCAAATGATGCTATGTGTGACACTGAGAGTATCTCATAGTGGTCCCCTGCTACTCTGACCAGAAGCACTGAGGCTAAAAAATGGGAAGACAGAAGAAATGGGATGTCACAGGCCTGGCACTAATTTGTACATTAATGCCAAAATCTTTAATTTGAAAAGGAATTCCTAAGAAAAATCTGTATAGAATATCAGTCAAATTGATACCTGACTGCATTCATGAAAATGTGATGTTATCATCACTGGCAGGAATTCTGGCATCTTCAGATTGACTGTTGTCTCTTCCCAGGAAAATGTTTCCAAGTTAACTGGAAACATTATGTAGAATGATGAAACATCACACCATTGCTGTGATCTTAATAAGAGACACTGTTCCTTGACACCATTATCACTGTTTGACAATTAACCTTTCTGCAGCCTATCATTACAGAAATACACTATTCAGGGAATACTCATACAATTTGTAAGTACATAGTGATGAAAATAACTAGACAAGATACAATAAGAAATATAAGTAATTTTAAAGCACAAAGCAGTTGCTTACAGATGATACAAATACTGTAAAAACATTTGAAAGAGTTTAAAGGTATCATTTTTAAAGAGTTTTATAGTCTAAAATTTTCCATTTTACTATGCTTTTCTCTTTCATTGATAAGTATTTTATACTAATTCCAAGCTATAATCTTTGAATAACAAAAATAGATTTCATGGGAGAGCAGACGATTTTTACTTACACTTTTTTACATTAACCTACAAAGAAAGGAAGGGTTGAACTAAATATGTATTCAAAAAGCACCTTTCGTGCTAGAATATAATCACACATCTGTCAAGATATTTTCATTGAAACTGTGGAAAACAGGAGAATAGTAATATTTTTCAAGATTTATTTTGATTTATTGCTTTATTTAGTGTGTGTGTGTGTGGGGGGTGGACAGAGGAGGACATCAGATCTTGTAGAGCTGGAGTTACAGGTGGATGTAGACATAGGTGTTGGGAAACAAGCTATTTCCCCGTGGAAGAGCAGCAACCAGTCACAAACTAAGTTAGCTTCCCAGCCATAGAGTATAGTGATGTTATATTGAGTTCAGAGAGGTGAAGTTGCGGTTCATTGTTCCATACTTACCATAGAAATTGAGGATGTATTCCAAAAGGATATATGGGCAGCCTGTGAATTCAGTGTTGATGTATGAATTTGTTTACAGAGCATGTCTTTAAAACTATTTAAATATTAGTTTATAACCACAAAAACTTTTCAACTTTTCTTGCATACGCCATATATCTATATGCAAAAATAATATATTGAGCAGCTAGAATCATATCTCTTTATTAATAAACATTTTATAAAGACAAGAACATATATGCATAGCTTAAAATTAGCAGCAACCTAATATGTAAAGAAACACGATGTCAAATAAAAATGTGAAGTCATCACATTGCACACAGAAAAACAGCAATAACATCTATAACTTGCAGCTTGTCTCTGACTGGCACTAACCCTATGGAACAGTGTTGGCAATGCTGTTCCTTAAATCATTTTATATTAGTTTAAATTGAGAAATAACATTCTGACCATGCTATGAGGACAGGAATAATTGAAACTTGCTATGCTATTTTTGGAAAGTAGCTAATTTTTGTGGAAGCTTCCTCCTAAAAAAAAAATGATGAGTTTTAACCTTTGATTATATCCAAGCAGGGACTGTATGACAATAAGACCTGATTCAAAATACTTAATGTACTTTCTAATAATCTTTTATCTGGTGAAACCTTTTGTACTATTGATCTTTAATAATTCAAGTATTTTAAAAACACACAAAGATGAATGGGAAAATGTTTCTTCATATCTTCCCTTCCCCACACAATCCAGTAGTCACTTTAGGAATAAACATATTTAGTGTTAAGCTTCTAGAATATTTTTCACTAGTATGATAATTATTTTGTATTGTAGCTGTGGTGGGAACATATTATCCATTGAATCCTTGGAATTATTTTTGACACCTCTCAAACATCAAATTCACTCTGCATAAGGTCTATTTTTGATGGCTAGGTAATACTCCATGCTTTAAATTCACTGCAGTAGTTAATTACTCCCATATCCATGTATAATAGCTCCTATATTCTAATCCTACAGTGAATGTATTTTAGTGATTCTGCTCACTTCAATATACTGTTTATTTCATAGAAAAACAAGACACAGGTTTTATTATTTGTCTCTGTCATTTCTATTTTGCTAGAATAGACAAACTAAGTGCACTCTCATTAGCAGATAATACTAGCAATCATTTCTTTGCTCTTGACAATATTGCATAGCTGTTGGATAATTAATATTTATTTGAACATTTATAGGAGAAAATAGTATTTTATTACTTTTTTTGCTAATGCATAGTACATTTACGCCTTATATGTTTTGCATTTTGTTGATTTCTTTTGTATTGTCTATAAACTGTGTATTGACAATTCTCTTATTCTTTTAATTACCTTTGATTTCCTTTAGGAATTATTTTTGTTGTTATTAAAGGTAACAACAATATGCCATATACATTACAAATATTTGCTTCATGCATTTCTTTAAACATTTTGTTTGTGAAACCTTTCAAAATGTAAACTTTAGATGTACAGTTATAAAGAAATCCATAAATTATCCACTTACAAGTCTGAGTTTTCTTGATTCTTAGAACTTTTCTCAATTGAATATCACAAAGAAACTGATACTTTTGATTTTTGTTAATATATTTGTTAGATATTTAACTTAATTTGAACTTACTTTTATCTGTAGAAGAATAATAGTACTTTTTTTTGCCAATGAATATTAAGTGTGTCAGCCTTTTGCAATATTTTATTAGGAAGTACATAATCTCCTCGTGGGTTTTGAATGATTCCTTATTCTGAAATTTGAAGTTTATAATATAAATTTGCATTTATTTGTAATTAAAATAACATCTATTTATAACTGTAAAATATGCTTTTAAATACATGGAGATATAGATAGATAGAAAATAGAAAGGTAGATCAATAGGTGGGTGGGTGGATGGATAGTTGATAGAAAGACAGACAGACATATAGATAGATAGATTGTATAATATCTTATAAAGTCAATTAAGTATGTATTCCTTCACATACTTTTTCAGGTTAGATGTCAGTTTGTTGTATTAAAACTCAGAAATGACTGTAGAGTTTTTAATAATTTAATAATTAGTTTTTAATAATAATACATGTATTTTAGAGGCTATTGCTATTTTAGGAACTATTTAAGCTATAGTTATATGTGTAATTTATTGACATAAAGCATCATCAAAATTCACATTAATTTCCAAAATTAAGTCTTCATAGAGACTAAAAGAGACTATTTCAAGAATAAGCTAACTGCTATACAAAATTATATAGAAGGAAGAAAAGCTTTCAAATAATGCTGCTGAGCAAAGACATAGATGATATGCTCCAGAGTGTGATTCGGAAGCTGAACAAAACCAGTATTCTCGTGGAGGACAGACTCCAAACTCAAGACTGGTGAGTTTGTTGGTGATCATGTCAGTCATCTAAAAAGTCAGAACAACTTGGAATATTTTTCTTACATTCAGTTCCAAAAATAAAATTACATTTATTTGGTAATTGGTGCCCATGTGTTATGTGTAGCTTTATTTCAGTTCATATATTCTTGTTTCTGTATTAAATAAAAGTATTTTCCAAGATTTGTTATGGATTTTATCACATGTATCACTATTTCAGAGCCAAAACAGATGTGACTATATGCACAAGATGTCAGCTAGAATATGAGCAAGAAATATGAAAATAAGAATGTTGGCACACAATTATGTAACAGTTTGCTTCTAAGTCTGCATTGTTATTTCTCAGTAAAACTTTGTTCTTTATACTCAAGTGCTATAAAAATTAATAATGAAGTAAAAAAATGAACAATAAAGAATTTAGCCAGAAGATCTTTGGGCTTATCAGAAACATTGGTTTGGGAGTAAGCAAGGTTTTGTTCTGAATCCCAGCTGAATTTCCTGAGACTCAGTTTTCTCATGTGCAAAATGATGATTCCTATATTTTATTAATATGAACAACACATAAAATAACTTAGGGATTTAAATCATATCATTATCTTTCCTTTATTACTGTCTACACATATACATACCCTGCAGAAACAAATCTTCTTCTCCCCTCTGTGACATACCTAAGATACCAACAGAAAGCATTTGGGGAATAAGGATGACTCTGTAATGAAGATGATAGAACACTCTAAGTCACTAATACAAATGCTCTTGATTCTAACTATTCTTGAAAGCATCAATAGATGGTGAAAAGATCCCCAATAAGTGTGCTCATTGGGAACAAGACTATATTGGGTTAGAAGGGAATTGGAAAAAGGAACGTGTTAGCCAAAATTTTGTTTATCCCAAGGATTAAACAAATGGATCATGCAATGAGACTTGTCTTTATTAACAGTGTCTATATTAACATTAGCTTGTAGAGGACAAAGGAGAAGAGAACCAACATGTCAACATGAGTATAACTGGATGTTCAAGGAATGTTCCATGGAGGATATTATAGACAGAGTTCTTTTCCAGCCATACAGAAACCTAGATGTAATGCCACTGTGCTGGGATGGTGTGGCATGTTTAGTAAGTGAAAGATAGGCTTTTAGATGGACACAATGGAATGCTGCTGTCGAATTCATTGCTATCTCATTCTTTGGTCAGCTACAGTTTTTTAAAATTATAAAATTAATGAAGTGTGTGTAATTTTGAACATGGCAACATACTCTCAGATGCTGGCTCTGCTTCTTTTGACTATAAACCTTCTGTGTTTAGTTGCTTCCTCTGTAAAAGAAGACAATAAACATTTATATATGTGGGGCTCAAATGATCCACTTAGATAAATATCTAAAGCTTGTGGGAAATGACAGGAAATAAAACACTATCATCTCTAGTGTATTTCTTACTCAAGACCTTTTATATAGTTACTATATAAATATCACTAATTTGGAGTGCTTCTCAAAATAAAATTTATGAGACTTAGATTTGATTTCATAAAACTAAATCTTATTTCATAATTAGATCTGAAGTTACAAAGTATTGTCCTCTAATAAGAAAAGTGATTTGTCTCTGTATGTGTAATACTGATTTTCTACTTGACAGGGCATAGAGTCACAGATGAGGCAAAGCTTGGGGCGCATCTGTGAGAGGGTATTTTCATTAGAAACTGAAGTGGTAAGGCCCATTGTAAACAGGGACACCTCATTATATAGGCTGTGTTCCTGGACTGCATAAATGGAGAAGTATAGCTGAGCACCAGGATCCATGCTCTTTGCTTCCTGATTTAGATCCAAAGTGACAAATTGCCTACTCCTCCTGAAGTCATATTTACCCTGCCATGATGAACTCTAGGAACAATAATATAAAATATGTTTTATGTTCGTTGTGTCAAGTTTCAATGAGAACACTAATATGATCAATGATCATAAAGAGTGATTGTTTCCATACGTAGATGATAGGTCTCTAACAACTCTTGGGAAATTTACATTCTAAAGATATGATGGATCTGAATTTGAATTGAAGGTATTTCAAGTTAAAGTTACTTCTCACAGAAACACAATTAGGCTATTATTTTTGAAGACTGCTTTGAATATTCAATACAAACTTGGTTGAATCACTATCTAGAACATGTTTCTGAAACTTCCTATAACAGTCACCATCCAACATAATTGGGAAGAAAGACCAGTTTCCTGACATGATATTCAGCTACACAAATAAGCCTATAAAAATAAAATGGTGGGAAAATGAAGAATGTCATGAGGTATTTCAGTTCACAACGTACTGCAGAATTCACCCTTAAACATTTGTGAGGTCTGTTAAAGGAGGCAGTGGGGGGGGGAGGTTATGATGTCATTACATTGAAATCTCATAAATAAAAAAAAAAGAAAATAATAGAAAATAATGGTGGGCCAAGAATAGAAGTTTGCTGGATATTATTAACATACAATAATATACATAGAAAATTAATATTGTATCCTATGAATATGAAAAATTAAAATATACATGGGTCTGAAAAAATAACAAATGAATTTTTTTTTTGGTGTTTTTTGAGACAGGGTTTCTCTGTGTAGCTTTGCGCCTTTCCTGGAGCTCACTTGGTAACCCCAGTCTGGCCTCAAACTCACAGAGATCCGCCTGGCTCTGCCTCCCGAATGCTGGGATTAAAGGCGTGCGCCACCAACGCCCGGCCAAATTAATTCTTTTATCTCCAAAGTAATGGTTTGGCTAAAATAGGAAGATAGCTCAGTGGGTAAAGTGCTTGCTGTACAATCACAAGGGCCTGAGTTCTCATCCCCAGAAGCCATGTAACAACTGTGAGATGGTATGTGCCTGCAACCCCAATGCTTGGAAACAGAGATGGGTGGATCCCTAGAGTTTGCTAGGCAGCCAGTCTGGTTTAAATGGTGAGACCCAGGCTGAGCCAGAGAGATCCTGTCTTAAACATAAGATGTGGAGGTAAGACTTTGCTTTCTCTTCTCTTTAAGTGCTGGGATTTTGTCTGCCTTCAACTAGAGAAGGATTTTCTATGCTGTCACAGTCTCTATGCATTCATATGTGTATCAGTCTTGGTTTTGTTTTTCATGGATTTTGTTCTATTTGGGGAGGGAATAAAATAACTGGTCCTGGAGATGGGGAGAATCTAAGAGACAATGGGGAGGAGAAATATGATCAAAATATACCTATGAAAAATTATGATTGAAAAAGATACAGAGAAGTTATGGAAGGTATACATTAGTGTCTGGCCCGCTTGTGTGAATACATATGTATATGCATACACACACACAAACACACACACACACACACACACACACACACACACACCTATGAACATATGCTTCTATCTATCTCCCACATAAAAATGCTGTGACTAAACAGAATTTAGCCTAAAGTAAAATAGTAAAGATTTTTCTTTCATTTTTTTTTTTTGGCAGGTGGAAAGGATTCTGATCAACAGAAGTAGTATGTTCATATCAAGAAATATAGGGAGGCCTGATGAGACACCTAGCAGTTACAGATGCTTACTATTAAGCCTGATAGCCCACATTTGACCCCACCTAGGTCTTGTGTGTTGAAAGAAAGAACCATATTGCAAAAGTTGCACTCAAGACAACCACATATGCCCTAATACTTGTGAGTTGTAACACACACACACACACACGCACACTGAGACAGAGAGACACAGACAGAGACAGAAGAAATCAATGTGATAAGAAAAGTTTACTGTAAAATAATATGCTGTGTGACACCAGCAGCGGCCTCAAGTTGCCTATGTTGCCCTCGTCTCTTGATTGCAATCAAGAAGCTAGGTTGACATCCATCATCTAGATTGTGCAGGAAAACTCTATGGTGCTGCTCAGTGACAGAACCAATTGATAAATAATGACTCATTTATCCTCATCATTAAACAACCAATAATTATTTTTTTGTTTGACGCATGGCCTATAAATAACTGCTAAGAAAGGAAGGTCCACTGGTAATAGTGGAACGGCTATCTGGTGACCTCTTACACATTCTCTTAAAAGTCAATTTCATTTTATTGTAGTGGAAATGAGCTGTTGTGAAAAGAACATCAGATTTTATAAGACTGATTATCTGTTCAATATGAACTATATCTGCCTCAAGTAAAAAATGATTTGGAGCAAAACAAAACAACAATATCATGTTGGATGACTCCTGTTTCAATTTCCAGAATGCAAACTCCATATCACCTATATACAAGTTAAAATAGAGAATTCATAGAAAGAAAGTATTACTTAGAAAGAGAAAAGGTATATTATAAATACAAATTAGAAGAGGGATATTATGTATTTTTGAAATAAAGAGTAAACAAATCAGGAAATTATGATTAATAATGATAATATTTCCATGAGTGAGATGGCTCAGTGGTAAGAAAGCTAGCCACCATCCCTAAAAACCTGAGTTTGAACACAGCACCACATGGTAGAAGTAGAGAACCAACACCAGCTAACTGCCTTCAGACATCCACATGCACACTATGGAATGAATATGTACCCGTGTATACAAGTTATAAATACGGAAATAACTTATGGTTTTCAAAGTATATTGCCTAGGGAACTATATGAGAATTTATTTTCAAGTAAGTCTGTTAAAACTTGTCAATTTTTTTAAAAAATAGGATTCAATGGATTTGTCCAAAAATGTCTTTAAACCTTGGCTACACACACACAAAAAAAAAAAATCGGAAAAGTAATGGAAATGAAACACTGTGTTTTTAATACCTTTTTCATTCTATATATTTTATTCATTTGTTGTCCTATAGCAAATAGATGTTTTGGGTTAAATTTCAATTTTACTTTTCTGGATAAGTAAATGGGCAGGGATAACAAATAAATATACCAGCAGAAACTTTTACCTGGGTCTGTCTAGATTCTCAGATAATAGCATTTCTCAAATTGTATGTCTATATGATGTTTTTTTTTTTTCATTTTTGCAAGGACGATGCACCTTATTATTCTGTGTTGATAGATGTGATGTTATGTAGCAATCTCTGCACAGCAGGGCATGCAAATGTGGCACTTATTTTAATGAAGAGAAATGCTACTTGTACGTATCATTTACATCACAGCATACCTAGAGTTTACCTTGTATTCATACAGTAATACTTGTTTCAGGTTAAGGAAAATCAACATACTTTTCTATGCAGTTCATATTCTACCATTCTAATGATGAGCAGAGAATGAGGCAATTCTATAATGCTATAATCAGGGTTTTTTTTTTAAATTTATTCATCATACACTGGCAATAGTTGTTTTTTAATATGAAATGCAGTGATTACTGATGGGAAGCATGTGACTGCTGCTCCCTACATTTGCAAAGAACAAACACAGTCTTTAAATCACCATGCCCCACTGATTCTTGATCTCAGAACAAAATTAAGAATGACTATAAACATATGCCGGTGTCTTGGCCTTCAGTATCAGCGCTACATGAATGAACCGCATCCGCTGATGTAGTCTTGTAAAGTTAATTTGCTTTCATTTCTTATCAAAATCTTTCCTGGTATGTATGAGGAACTTCATTACCTGAAGACATCATCTTTTTAATTAGGAAAAAATTCATCTTCAATGACTTGGTAGTGGAAGTAGCTGAAGAGTATCATAGCTTCAAATGAGTTTCAAATTCTTATTCAGGAAACTGAGGCACATGGTGTGCACTTTGTTATGTTTCCAAATTCAAATGACACACTGTGTTCCATTTCTTCACTAAAAGTGTAATCAACACAAGGTCACTGAAATAAATTGGGACAAGAGGAAGATAAAACTAAGGGAAGAAAGCCAGTTCTATATGGCATAGTGATCATGTAATTAGTTATTTTGTTTATTTGGAGGTAGATTATACTTTATCGCCCAGGGCAGTCCAAATTCAAGATCTTCCTGCATCTGCCACATTAATGGCAAGATTACAGCATTTTACCATTATATCTACCTATAAATACTTTTAATCAAGTCTAAAACACAACTTTAATATGGTACACAACAGTATTTTATATTTTGATTTTGAGTGGTTGCAAACAAGGTATATTATAGTACTGTAAATAGTATCCAACCAAGATGTATTATAATACTTTAAATAGTATCCATGTAGATCTCTTCAGGTGTAAAATGGATTTGGATTTCTCTTACATTATCAGACACATTTATTATGGTATCCATAGTTCACATAAAAGAATTTTCTATTCTGTAAACTTGTCCATAAACATGACTATATTTTGAGAAATCCAATAGTGAATTAAGCACACAGATCAGGTGAAATCTGAACATTCAGGTAAACTAACAGGAAGAAATATATTCTTGAAAATATACACATACCCAAAGATACTAATTGGCTACATGGGAAAACAAATGGGAGAAAATTAAAAAAAAAAAAAAAAACAGAGAAAAGAGTAAAATTTACTGCAAAGAGATGAATTTACATCTTCAACATGGAGAAATCAACTCTGCTTTAATTTTCCTGCTTCTGACCACCTAGCTGAGTGTATCGAAAGTCACAGTGAGAAAGGAGGAGAATCCACAGAGAGCACACAATGAAAAGGGAGACAGTGAAGGGGCAGAATGTAAGAGATAAAGCATAGGGCACAATTGCCTTTCATTTTATATTATATATGTGTATATATACAGACACATATACACAGACACACACATATATTTATATGTGGGTTTGTTCCTTTATTTGATTAAAAATAACGTGTCATATTATATACATGTACCCATTCTCTTTCTCAAATCCTGTGAACATGTGCTGCCCTTTCCTTACTGTGACAGAAAACCGGTATTATTAGAGGAAGTGATCAGACATTATTGAATAATTAATTCCTTCCCTGCTGAACTTGGGGGAACCTCAAATATTTGCCCATATAATAATCAACCAGGTGCAAATCAACATATACTGAGAAGGAAAGCTAAGTACCCTTATGAACTTTGATTCAAGGATCATTTCCAACTACTGTTTTCTAGTCATATGAAAGTTTAATTTATCTCTTATATTTTTTCTCTTGATCTCTGTGTAATACAGACTTAGCTAGTCTATGTATTATGGCCTCACTAAGGTACTCCTGATACATATGCCATGTTTAGCGCACGTATTTCATGCTTTAGGTCAGGCCACCCTAACTGTATTGTGATAATGACATAATTATAACCTACTTCTTGCTCTCTAGACCCATGGAGTCACACCTGCTGTCTCTTTGAGGTTATTGGGAGTCTAGTGAATTGTGAACAGGGGCGATGGTTGGCTTACATTTTTTTTTGTGGGGGTAGATGAGACTTTATTCACCTACAGGAGGAACCAATGCAGTTGTTGGCTACTGCACCAACAGTAAATTACAAATGATCAAAACTACAGACCTTTACAGTGTGTAATACATGTAATGATACAACAGTGTGTGATACATGAGGGAATAGTAACTCCATGTCACAAATGCCACACATCACTCCTAAATTACTAGTTTTACTTCTTACAATATACAACAGATTACCAAAGAGACTAAAAGTAAGTCCCAGCAATTTGTTTATTGACCTTATTTATATCTCTCTAAAGAATCTTAGTCTCCTAAGAAAGTTTTTAGATGTTAACATTTTGGAACAATGTGTGTGCTGTAAAAACACAGGACACACTGTCACATGACCAAAGGAACTGGCCTCTGTAGGTGAGGGGTAAAATTGAGAGACCGTCTTTTCAGCCCCTTGGGTAGTAACCCACATTCTGACCCTCTGCCAAGAGATGTGATATAGAAGTGTGCATATCATGTTGTGTGTTTGGAATCCTCAGTGGAAAGCCTGTGTGTATCTGTAGTGTGTTCTGAATCTAACATCACTGTATATACTGCTTGGAGGGTGAGAGCAGGATGCCTGTTTGTGCTTTCATATATTTTTCTAAAAACATGGGTTGCACAAGAAGGTATGAGTGCAAATATTGTAATGCAGGATTTGTTATTGTCCTAGATATTTTTGATATTACCTTTATAATTGAATGCTATAAAAATGTTTTGCAGTGTACACATAAAATACTGTTAATAAGTCTAACATTCCCTTGACAGCCCAGAAAGAAAAGCAAGGGGAATTTATGAATTATATCAGAATGTGGCTTAAATATTTTATACGATTGTCAACTCTCTCACTTCCTCCAGTCAAAGTGACTGGTCTCTGTATGTGGCTGACTGAAAGTCTGGCTGGTTATTGATTAAACTGAACAGAAAGCTTCAGCAAATCCCAATGAACATTGACACAGATGTGGCTTGATTTGTCTCTGGAATTTGAGATTGCTTAGTTTTACAAACTAGCCCAGTCAATCTAAAAAAAAAATAAACACTTCTTATCAATGGATGGTGATAATACGCTTTTTTAAGGTGCTTCCTGAATTTTGTACTTCACAGAAAAAAAATATAAAGCTCATTTTAAAGTAGACAGCATCAAACACATTTTTCTGACAGTATGAAAGTATTCTCACTACCATTTTAAGAATTCTTGTTGAAACATGAATAGAAGAATATCCATTGTAAGTGATATTTAATGTGTTCCTGTATAAGTATGTATGTAGTGAAACAGATTGATTATTTTCAAATCATGACTCAGTTGTTAAGTGAAAGAATATTAAGGGAAAGACAATTTACAAAAATATTCTAACTTTCTCAATTTGATTTCATTCTCCAAATTTGGGACCCTTTTATTATAAAAGGGACCATAGATACATAATATGAAATAGTCCATATGCATGCATGATCATGCATAAGCCTGTGAATTTATAATCATAATGATGGTATAGTGCATGCAATAAATGAATGTTTGAATAGGAACAGAGAAGTAACTAACAAATTTATGGAGGATTTAGTGTTTGAAATGCACAGAAATGCTGAGAATTAAAATACTAGACATCAGGAATATCAGAGTTAGCATGATGAATATAGTTTTAATTATATAGGGGATAGAAATATGTATATGCAGTATTCAAAATCAAGAGTTCAAATAAAATACAATGAGATGCTTATTTCATCACCACTATTTTGTAGCTTATAAATTAATTTCTCTTTCTGTACCTAAAATAAATAGTATTATTTTAAAATATCCCTGTCCAGGTGCCTGAACTGAACTGGCTTGCCCCAATGATCAGATCAATGAATACCTAACCATCATCACAAAACTTTTCTCTAATGACTGGTGGAGGCAGATGCAGGATCCACAGTCAAACACCAGGCAGAGCTCAAGAAGTCCAGTAGGAGAGAGAAAGCAGTGATTCTATGAGCAAGTGCATCAGGATCATGATGGGGAAACCTGCAGAGATGACCAAACCAAGCTAGTGGGAATTCATGAAAGTTGGATCAATGGCTATGGAGCCTGCATGGGATCTGACTAGGCCCTCTGCATGGTGAGACAATTGTGTAGCTTGATCTGCTTGGGGGGCCCCTTGGCAGTATGTGAGGGGGCTTTTTGGAGCCCACTACCTATGTTGGGACACCTTGTGCAGCCTTAAGGCAGGAGGAAGGGCTTGGACTAGCCACTACTGGGTGTGCCTCCCCATGGGAGGCCTTGCCTTCTTGGAGGGAGAGTGGGGGGTTGGTGAGGGGGAAGCAGAGGGTAGGAGGAGGGAAGAGAGATCTTTGATTAGTGTATAAAATGAATAAAAATTTTTCTTCATAAAAGTTTTCTGTTAGAAAAAAAATATCCCTGTCCAATATATACCTCTATAGCACATTTTTGAGTGAACAATCCTAGATTCACCAATTGAAGTGATAAGAAATATGTTATGCAATATGTATATAGACATTATGAACAACCAGTATAGACCTTGAAGCTGAGTCTTAAGAGGATGAGAACAATTCATGCTATTGGCTCCTGTAATTTTAATTTCAAGAATTTTAATAATAAAAGTTGGTTTAAATTTATGACATCTGCCTGGTACATATATTATCACATATTTTTTCTTATAAACAATCTAGAAAAAAGTAACTTCTTAAAAATCTTATGTTGATATCTGGCCGGGCGGTGGTGGCGCACGCCTTTAATCCCAGCACTCGGGAGGCAGAGCCAGGTGGATCTCTGTGAGTTCGAGGCAGCCTGGCTACCAAGTGAGTCCAGAAAGGCGCAAAGCTACACAGAGAAACCCTGTCTCGAAAAACCAAAAAAAAAAAAAAAAAAAATCTAATGTAGATATCAACATCTTCCATGTAAATTCCCTCACATGGAATCCTAGTATGTAAGAATTAATGCATACTTAAGAAAACTGAATTGCATTATGTTTAGAAGTGTTTTTAGTTCCATATGTATTTCCTTCCTTGTGTGATTATGCATCTGCAAGTACATACATACACAAACACACATACAAAATACAAAATGAAGAAATTTTTTTTATATTTAAATTAAACAAATGAGGAGTTAAGGAGAGAACTGTGCAGTTAAAATGTTTGCCATATAAGCATGCCATGAGTGGTAGAGTAGATGGGTAGTTACCCATAGTGTTCTGACAATGAGCAGAATAATAATGATGAGATCCATGGTCAATGAGAAACCCTGTCTCAAAAAATAAAGAAGATATAGGGGTTGAGAGACATCTAAAGTGTTTCCAGGTTTGGGCTATTATGCATAATGCTTCTGTGAGCATAGTTGAGCAAGTGTCCTTGTGGTATGATTGAGCATCCCTTGGGTATATGCCCAAGAGTGGTATCTTTAGGTCTTGGAGTAGAATGATTCTCAATTTTCTGAGAAATACCATACTGATTTCCAAAGTGACTGTACAAGTTTGCACTCCCACCAAAAGTGCTCCACATCCTCTCTAACATAAGCTGTCCTCAGTGTTTTTATCTTAGCCATTCTGACAGATATAAGATAGAATCTCAGAGTCATTTTGATTTGCATTTCCCTGATGGCTAAGGATGTTGAGCAATTACTTAAATGTCTTTCAGCCACTTGTTGACCTTCAACCAAAAAAGGGATAAAGAAAATGTGGTACATATACATAATGGAGTATTACTCAGCTGTTAAAAAAATTACATCATGAAATCTGCAGGCCAATGTATTAAACTAGAAAATATTATCCTGAGTGAGGTAACCAAGACTCATAAAGACAAACATGGTATGTACTCACTCAAAAATGGATACTAGATTAAAGCAAAGAATAACCAAACTACAACCCACAGCTCCAGAGAATTTAGAACCCCCATCCAGTAACTGATGGAAGCACATGCAGAGATCCACAGTGAAGCACCAGCCCAAGCTCTGGGATTCCAGTTGAAGAGAGGAAAGAGGGATTATACGAGCAAGTTGGGTCAAGATCATGATGTAGAAATCTACAGAGACAACTGAACCAAGCTCATAGAAACTCACAAACTTTAGACCAATAGCTGTAGACCATGGGACCAGACTAGACCCTCCACATAAGGGAGACAGTTGTATAGCTTGGTCTTTTGAAGGGGCCTCTGGCAGTGGGATCGGGATCTATCATTGGTACCTGAGCTGGCATTTTGGAGCCCATTACCTATGGTGGGATGCCTTTTCAGCCTTGATGCAGGGGGAGAGGGTTGGTCCTGCTACAGCTAAATATATCAGGCTTTACTGACTCCCCATGGGAGTCCTTACCCTTTTGGAGGAGGGGATGGTGGGTAGTTTGGGGGGGTAATTGCTGTGGAGGCATTGGAGGAGGGATGAGAGGAGGATCTGTGGTTGGTATGTAAAGATGAATTAAAAATTTTTCTTAAACAATAATTAAAAAAAAACAATTTGTCAATAACAATTCTAATGGTTAAAAAAACAACAAAACTGGGGAAGACATTCAACAACATCAACCACCAATTTCTGCTGGCTCCTACACTTTTCAGTGCAAGTGAACACAATTCCATACACAAGTACACATATGCATATAACACACATACATGCAAAGTAAAAAATGAAAAATTGCTTCATAGAACAAACTAGGCCATAGAATATTATTTATTAGATGGTATTTTATAGAAAATGATCAACAAAAATGTTACAAATTGTATAAACTATACAGAGGAAAGACTAGATGTCTTTCCTTATGAAATCCCAGGTTGCCTTGTTTCTTTGGATCACCTTGAATAACAAGTGAGGCAAGGAGTCATTATCCAGGTTATGTGAAGAGATAATGTTTTTAGTCCGAATCAAAGATGATCATCTCAGGGTGGACACCTAAAATCTTTCCCACAAAAAAATATAGTGCTTCTGAGTATTTGTGCACATGAATGCATGCTAAGCTTGGCACCAATAAGCCATGGACCTAAGAAGAGAATATATTGAATATGTGGAAAGGAATGTGTATTTGTTGGTTTCATCCACCAAAGCCCCAACCACTTGCATTTTCCAGAGTATAGTGGCCTCTGTCTCTTCTCCAGTGAGGTAGACTCCTTTATTATGAGTTTATAAAAGTTCTGAGTGATCACTAAGGTACACACACATCCTGACTGATCTGTCTCAAAGATATAATCTCTATTCTTCTTATCCAATTCTCCTCCTCTTTCCCTCCATTTTGCCTGGAAGCAGAAGGGAAGCAGGATATCACCACTCACAGTAATTTATAGATCTCTAAGGACTACAGGAAATGATGGAAGGGATCTTTAAGAACAAAGATTTCAAGTAACATTCCCCTCCTCTTCATCATGTGATATAAAAATAAATGTTATAAATGATAAGAATTGGGAACAAATTGTTAGAGAAAAAATTACTTTGGTTGTGTACACCATTCAAAATGTCTTTTTATAGTACACAGTTGATGACATTCATGTATCAATTTCTCATACTGTTAATATGGCAACATGAAATCAATACAATACACAATAATCCATCTATATCTCTGTTCACTTCTCATTGGATTATACTATTTAGAAACAGACTCTGACATAATGAACATAAATAGAATATAATTTGAATTTTCAAGTGAGACTCTTATCTTACAGGAAATTTGTTATTTTGATCAATACAGATCAATGATAGGGAAGTCTGCCTTGAGTTACCATTTGACTCTACAAACATAAAAGAGAAAATATATATTGTTTATATATAAAAGAAATATATAAATATATAAAATAAATATCTTTTGACCCTTAGCAATGAACAGTGAGAAGGGCTCCAAAATGTGCTAACATTGTCTGGTCATCTCTTTCCTCCTATGTGCTTCATGTGACATATCCCAAATAGATGAGAACAGGCACTTTAGAACAACCCAGAGCAGATAAGCATAGTGTTATTTTTCAAGCAAAGACAATATTATAGATTTATCACAATAATACAGTGGGCTCTATGAATGGCAATGATATTCTGTCAGAGCTACCAAATAAGTAGGTTAGTTACCAGTGTAAGGGAATCATAACAGTTATATCATGAACCACTTAACATTATGATATCTAGAGCCTGCTCCTAAGTAAAGAAAACAACAAAAAAACTCCAATTCAAGGAAATTGACTAAAAATTTGTATTTTTGGAGACATTGAGAGAGATTTATATAATCAAGTAAAGATGCTGTATAATTTATTATCAAAGTATCTGTATCTATAAAAAAATAGTCACAACCACTGAGGACATGGGAGCTACAACACAGTGCCTGGTGCCCTGAGCACTCAGCAGGCTTGGTTCTCAAACTTGAGCTTATATTTGAAAATATTTGCAGCAATTTAAAATGCAGATTCCCAGGTCACCCAGAATTTCTGAATCAGTCAGTGGAGAATTCATATCTCCATTACTAATAAGTTTCCATATGACAAGATCTGCAGAGATGGGACTCTGCCTGGAGAATTATTGTCTGTGTCATGCAAAAGCCCTAGAGATTAGTGGATTGACATTGAAAAATTAATTTTCTGTTGGTCTTTTATAATAAATCACTTCAGTGGTAGCTAAAACTACTAGACAGTTAAATACAAACATAAAGGTTGTAGCATTTTTACTGTAAGTATATATAAATAATGATCAACATTTAATTGCTTGGATCAAGTATTAATTAAGGCTAACATTATATACATGGTACACAACAAGGTTTACTAAGACGAGTATTACCTTCTCCCCTCTAGTGTAAAGTAGTAAACAGGAACTGGAAGAGAAAAGGAGATGAGAATAGCCCTGTTAACTCGTAATTGCATTAAATTTTTTCTACTCCAGATAATTTCTCAAGATATCCTATTAACTGACAGGACCCCTTAGCTTTTTGTTTGTTTGTTTTTTGGGGTCTGGATTTATATTTTAAATATGGGCAAGCTCTGTGTATATCTTGTTCTTTGCCTTTCTGGGACAATTATTTCCTCTGTCTCTAAGTAAAACAGATCAATACCACATAAAACAACAAACACTAAGGAAGGTCCACTGTTCTTCCCAATGATTTTCAGAATTTTGGAAGACATGGTAGGGTTATGTGTTACTGTTCGGCCAATCCTTGTCACACTTAATACATCACAGATCATCTCTGGTTAACTTGTAGAGTTAATGGAAGAGGAAGAGGGTAATGACATCCTCAGAAATAAAATAATGAAGATCAAATGTGTAAAATGGCTACTCTAAACTCGCCTCAGATATTGTCTATGGAGAATTTTGCATTTTGTGTCTCCACCTGACTGTGCAATGTGTTAAAGAATCTGTTGTCTCTTGGCTCTCATTTCTTTGTTTCCTTAAATTCTCAGATTCTCTCTTCATCTACTTATGGACAAGTCTCCAAAGAACAGAGAAAAGTTGTCTTTGCATTCAAATTGCTTACAGGACCCAGCTCTGAAGCCATTGTTAAAGATCATTGTTTCTTCCAGTAAACAAAAGAGACAACTAAACCAGCCCTATTATCTTGGATGTGAAAAGAAGCAGTGATTAACCTTTTCTTCTTGTGTTTTTATGATAGCTTTTCCTTTATATTAAGTCATACACTTGAGTGAAGCAGTATAAAGCGTGCTCATTAACTTTTCAAATGACACAAAGTTGGTAGGGTCAATTCATAAAAAAATATGATTGAACCAAGGTGAAAGTTTATTTTCCTGGGCTGAAACTATGCTATAACAATGAGTAACACATAGAGAAAAAATGGAAAATCAGGAAAATGTGAAGCACATTTTCTGTGATGAGATGGCTAGCAGTCTATGCACTACATTGTCTACTTCTCTCTTCATCTATGGGCAATGCATATTCAGCTAGGTAATATTTCCCGGTCCTCCTTACAAAAAGAGTAATTGATGTGATAAGGGATAAATCAATTGAAATCACTAGACAAAATTTCTAGGAAGGACATGTTTCCTGTCTGCCTTCTTTCTTAGGTTTGTTTTGCTGTGATAAAACGCCATGACTAAAAGCAACCTAGGGAGGAAAGGGTTTGTTTCAGGTTAAAACTCATACATAAGTCACGTTTCTCCGGAGAAGGAACTGAAACAGAGGTCTCGGAGAACTTCTGCTTACTGGCTTGTTCTGCCTAGTTTGTCAGCAAGGTATCTTGTGCAGCCCAGGACCACTAGCCTAGTGCTGACATCACACACAACAGGCACAACACACAATGGATGTTAGCCACAACAGGCACCACTCACAGTGGGCTGAGCTCTTCCAAATCAATCACTAATTAAGAAAAAATAAAGTCCCCAAGTCTTGTTCATAGGTCAACAGTTTGTTGTGATAATTGAGAAGGTGTTATTTAATAGTGATTTATGTACTAAAGCTAAGACTTATTTATATGAGATAATATTATTATGTTTTCCACAGTGGATTATTCCATCACATGCATTGTTTCCTTTTAGTGGATGCAGATGTTTAATCAGTATTTGGTGAATCTTTTCAAGACATATTATTATAACCACATCTTATTCATATGATCTCTAAGATCATGAGATTATAAAATCACACTTGAGGGACTGACCATGAATCTGTATTATAATGATGACACTCATTATGGGAAATCTCTTATCATTTACTATATATTCTGGTTCAGTTAATAAGCACATATGCCTATCCCAAAGACCATCATTATAGTCTCTATCTCTCTCTCTCTCTCTTTTTATGGACATCATTTCCAAGGACCCAGGCTCATGTAAATATGTCTTTCTAATCATTAAAAGAACATGTATTGTTAGTAAGTAGCAAATGGGCAAATTTTTATAAGAAAATTGTTAAGGACAATCATACAGAAAATGTGTATGTATGAGGACATACACATGTAAATATGTACAAGGGTAAAATACATTTATATATCTGGATATTGTTTTGAAGGCTAGACTAAAGCTGTTATAAAATAGAAAACTTGGGCCAACACACTTGGAAACATATTTCAATTTATGTTAACCAACCATCCATATTTTGTTTGCTCTACCTCTACACACCATCTCCATTTCCTCATCTCCATATTTAGATAAGCTAAAGTAAATGAAAAACTACAACGTAAACAATAACATAAAATAAAGACAATCAAAATTTAAAAATAGTGACATGAGCTGGTTTTAAGATTCAAAGAAGTCCACTATGAGACCAAGTTGAGAAGAAAACAGACACACAAGGGCTTTGTGTAGAATAACCCTCATTTGGTACACTGTGATCTAATATGCTCAACTACAAAGGCTCCAGAGCCAATTCATACTTAACAAATACTTCAATAAAGAGATTTTTTACCTCTATGTCCCTTAGGTTTCCCCTCAAGTATCCAGAGGACACTTATCTTCCTACAACTCAAATTATTTGAGACATAGTGGATGACCGGATGTGCAACTGCACTTTCAGAACTATTTCCCATTTCCAATGAGGTGAGGTTGATGTGCCTAATGAGTTTACACCCATTTAACACATCAAACAGTCACATTTGAAAGCTTGACCATGAATCTGTATATAATGATGACACTCATCCTGGGCCACATCTCTTACCACTTCCTATATATCCTGGCTCAATCAGTAAACCCATGGGTCAATCCCATTGTCCAGCATTATAGCCTCTCCTTATGTTGACATCATTTTCAAGAAACACAATGTATAATATGCCATGCCATCTGCTGTGAGTCATTGTGAATGAATAATGTTGTTTTATGATAAATCCCTGGGTCAGTGGAACATGAGGCTCTGTGGTCAGTCTCAAAAGAGCCAGGCCTGTGAATCATTTGTTCAAATCAAACAGACTTAGAAATCATTTCACACAAAGCTGAAAAAGGCATGAAAATTCTTTAATTAGTAGTATATTTCAAATAACTATAGAATATATAGGAATTAAAGCTATTTTTAAATTTATTATAGTTAAACGTTTTCTTTATAAAGATGTCATAAGATTACTATAATCAATTCTAAAAATGATCCAATAAAGGAAAAAAAATACAACATTGCTGTGCCAAACAAACACAACCTCTACTAACATGGCTTGTTATATCATTTCCATTTGCTAAATATATATTTTGTATAAGTGTTATCAACATACAGTTTTATCTAGCTTTTCTCACTTTATTTTAGTCAACATGTATCTCTGTATTTTATGAAGTTAACAAATATATTAAATTTACTGAGGTCACTTATTGACTGAATCTTTTTTTTTCATCCTTTTGTTTGCCATAGTTTTCTTTTTTAAGAATACCTGTGACTGCCTCTGAAGGTTGGAATTCGTTTTTATGCAGTATCAGATAGAATTTCCTATCAATTACAATGAAATTTCATAATATGTTTGTACATTTACAGAGTGTTAGCATAACGTATAGTAGGTTTCTAAATTCAGAAATTCTAATTTCTTGTGAATATATAGCAATATCTCCTTTAAATAAATAGTTTTTTTTTTTTGTTTCTCACATGATTTTCCAAAAAAACATCCATGTCTTATTCCCTGGGATTTAATTTTTAGTAGTAATGAAACAGTCAGATATATGGGTGAATATAATGATGTAGTTGAAATAAAACACCACTTGTCCTAGCTTATGTTTAATTCTACAGAAATGTACATGTCTGCAAAAGTTCCTTTAAAATATTCCTACCACAGATTGCTTTCAGTGTACTCATGAATTAGGGAAGATATTTGGCCAAAAGAAATTAAATCTTAGTGAACTTTTAAGATATATGACCCAGTAGTCTACCATATCTACATACACATTTACGCACACACAAGTAGTTCTTGAATATTTTATATGCATATATTTGTCCAAGATCAAAAAATCCTTACTTGAAATACCTAATCACCTAATGAATAGTTGACAGTATTCTGCTGTTTTATCTAACATATTCAAATCTGTAATATATAGATAAAATACCATAAAAGATGTTCATGTAGATTATAAGTGAATAATATATGAAAAAAATGTAAGAAAACACAATAACATATATACCTTTACTGTATTCATTGGAAATGTATTTAGCAAAAATAGAAAATGGAATCATAATATGCTATCAAAGTCTATTTACTCAAAATTTATGCTGTTGAAAATTAAGGTATCTCAAGTAGTTTCATATAGAAATATTTTAGATATAAACTGGAAAAATTGACACAGAAACACATTGTCTTATCCATTTTCACTTCACCTAGAAACATGTGAGCATCATTGGTGAGTCCTTCCATCCATCTTTCTGATGCTACATCCTCTGTATCATGTTACATTATCACCTCAAAGACTCATTTTCATAGGCCCAGTTCAGGCCAAAGAACCTCTTAAGTTAAAAATTTTAATTTTTTAGGTAAGTGTGTGTATGTGTATGTGTATGTGTGTGTGTGGGCATTTGGTCATGTATATATAAGAACAGATAATTGCAAAGGTCAAGTGTGGTGATATTTTATCTGTTTTCCCCAACAAAATTTATCTGAGGATCAGAAGAAAAAAACAGCTACTATATTAAACAAGGAAGTCAGGCAATGGTAACACAGGCTTTTAAACCTATCTCTTGGGAGGCAGGGATAAGAATCCCATGAGCTGGAGTTAGAAGTGATTGTGAGCAGCCTGACATAAGTTCTGGTTACAATCTTACTTGGGTTCTCTGAGAAAGAAGTGCACACTTTAAAGAGCTGAGCCGTCCATGCAACCCTACTTAAACTTCTTGACAAAAGGGAAAAAAAAGGTACTATTTTCCTGCCATTCAGAATTGTGAGACAATGATACTACTATCTTGAAATCATGGGGAAGAGACTGGAACAGCAAGTAGAGGAAAATATGAGCCAACAGAGAAAGGACAAAGAGACTGAGGAGCTAACCCTACAGTTTCAAAATCGTCTGGATTCTAGCTGGTGTGATATGCTTTCCATTTGCTCCTTTGCAGCTACTAGCCTGTCTTTCTTTCCTGTCCAGCATGTGTGCTGTGGTGCTGCATGGTGTTTGACCTGTACCAAAGTGCTTTCTTACATCTGGGTTTATATTAGTTTCAACCCACTAGAAAACACCTGAAGGTGTGAGAGAAAGAAGAACAAGGATGAGAACTTCATCATAGAGATTTTTCTCCTTGAAGTGTTCAAATCAAAGATCTCCTATATGTGGCTTTCTCTACAGTCAGTCCCCATTCCTCTGCAATTGCTCCTCTCCTTTTTTAGGCCCTTGGCTTAGTAAGATCTCTTCTTCATGTACAGATCATGGACCACTGCACTATTTCTTGTTACTTCTCTATATCCTTCCCAGAGGTATCCACTTATATTTCTGTTAATAACTGTTTCTCACTTACCTAGTGTAAACATTTTTTCTTGCTTTGACTCCTACTGACAAGCCAGTCACAGATTTCAATTACTGAAAAAGTAAGAACATCTTTGATTTAATTTTGTTAAATGTATTTTTTTGTCACTCATAACTGAAAGAATACTGATCAATGAAGCAACAGTTTCTATGTTCACTGGTAAATCTGGAAAAGTCTAGATTATGTACAAAGGATTGAAGTTCTTTTATGAAGGAGACAAAATGGCACACAGCTTTTACAATGACAAGAAACAATAAGTACTTCAAGAAAGTGAAAGTTATATTTTGGTCAAAAGATGCTCACTTTTAAAGAATAGGAGTAGTCAGCCACAGGCAATAAAGTTGTTGAATAACCTTATGGTATGTTACAGCTAAACTGAAATCATCTGTTTCTTATTTCCAGGTAAGTCTGGGGTTAAAATAGTAAACAGGATCAGAAATGAATGAATATGTGAATGGATGGATAAGAGAACATTTATTGGTATATGACCTAACGTCTATAAAATGTACATGCTTTCTGACTTGTGTCATTAGTTTTTCATACAAAGAAAGCAAAAGCTTCCAGTGTCTGAAGTTTATATTTATTGATAGCTGGCAAAGATATCTAGGTGTGTGGCCATTGCAGATATGACTGAGCTTGGATCTTGAAATGAGAATATTTTTGTCCTAACGAGGTGGACCTTAAATGCAATTAGGAATATCTTTATAAAAAGAAGGGAAAGGGAGATTCCATTTACTAAATGAGGTAGTAGAATAAGAAGTGCAGCACAAAAGTAGGCAGCTAGGTTAGCTATCGAAGGCAGAATGAGCCAGGGACCCAGGAATGCAGTGATGTAATAATACAAAGTGAGAAAGGAAGAGACTTATTCTTCCCGCAAAGTCCCTTGAAAGTCATCAGCCCTGGTGACATTTTGCTTTCAGCTCAAGAGACCCTGATTATTGTATTTAGACTTCCAGAAGTCTCAGACAATAATTACATGCTGCTTTAAGACAAATGACTTGTGATAGTTTATTACAGAAACCATAGAAAACTAATTCAGAAAAAGGGACTGGCAGACACTTTTAACCTCATATGTTAAATGTGTCAATGACCATAGTCACATTCTCTAAAAAATAGTCACTGATGGGGACCTGGAACCTTTCCATATGGATAGCAATGAAATAAAAATTCATGTATTAAAGACTAGCTTTCTGTTGACTCCTGACTGGGCACCAGCCATTCTTTATCCTATAGGGTAGACAACAACAATAGCATTCCCTTTCTAGCTTTGTTCAGTCCCCAGAAAAGGTACCCAAGATCTGGCCCTAAACAAATGCTCAATCAGCTCACACACTTTCTAGATCCTTTTTAGAACTCACAAGTGATTTTAAAGACAGGTTGTGTTGGCTGGTTTGTTTTGGGTGCCATAATACTTTCTTGATAACTAATCTGGATTTTCTCACAGAACACATTTTTGCTCAGGGGCTGTGAAAAAAAATAAGAGGAAAAAAATCTTTTAGCCCCTATGGACCACTAAAAGCTGATTAGCCAAAAATACTTTGCACAGATCTAAAAAAGAGAGACATCTGTTGGGGACTTGGTTTGGCATGTTATGAGAGTGAATCCTGGATGGGAAAGAGAAATGAAATGCCTGGCAGACAGCAGAACAAGACAAGACACTTGGGACAACTGAATGTGAACTGCATAAGAAAGAGGCTTCTCATTCAGGAACTATAGACTTACAATTACTAGTGAGAACAGGAATAGAAGGGAAAAACTGGTCCAGTTAAAGCACAACTGAAAAATATGTGTAGAGTCAAGGACATCTCAGAGATAATCTCTAAAATGGGGCAATGATTAGCTAGTAAGTGACTAAATATTATCTTAAAATAATGAAGAATAAGCAAAACTTTTCCTTGGCAAGGAAAAACAAGTGAGTTCTAGATAGTTAATAAAAAGAGTAGAATATCTGGTGACATGGGTCACTGAGGCAGGGGGATTGCCAATAATTTCAGTTTTGGGCTAGCCTAGGCTACACAGTGAGTTTCCAGGTCAAAATGAGTTACAAGGTGAGGCATTCTCATAAAAAAGGAAAGGAGGTAAGGAAAAAAAGGGAGGGAAAGAAGAAAAAGAGGAAGGAGAGTGAGACAGAGATGGGGAAGAGGAAGGCAAGAGAGAGAAATTGAGACACAAAGGGGAGTAGATATAAAAGGTCACAGATACAAATAGTCAGGCTTAGCCAAGAAAATTTGCTTTAAAAAAAGTACATAATATTCAGATAGTTTGTTTTTGATGTGTAATAAATTGGCTCAGGTGACCCTGCACACTGAATACAACTTAAGCCATAGAAAATCCTTTTATGATCTGACACTGTCCACCTGGGGGCCACTCTTGTCCCTTCTAACTGTCTCATCATTCATCAACTTTACCTCACAGTCTTTGCACAAGCTATGTTCTCTGCTGAGATGAATGTTCCATCAGAGAATGAAAAACAAATGGTTTATTCTGCAGCTTGAATCATAATTCTAACTGAGTAACCTGTGCTTGGAAAATACATGGCTATTCAAACAAGGGAAGATATGCTTTCTTTCATCAAGATTGTAGTTAAAAACTGATATGGCTTAAATTTATAAAAATGTTTTTAGGTATCCAAAATATTGAAGGGAAAATATCTAATAAGTAATTAAACTTTTAGGTGCTACCATGGCTGTACATAAATATCATATTTTAAATTGTTTATATCACTTATGAATTAGCAGAGATATATAACCTAATAATTTTTGTGGTGTGTGTATGTGTGTTTAGAAATTTAATTGTGCATCTACTAGCACTTTCATACTTCTGGATACTATTCTCTGGGACTACTTTATTTCATCCCTTTAATTTCAATCTAATTATGTCATGGTATTTCAAATTTTTCACACAATATGTTTTAAATGTTCTAGCCAGAAAAAAAATATATAAGATGATGTATTTGTTACTAGCTTATTTTAATTACCTTGTAGTGTAAATCTATTAAAATATTGAAATATATCTAGAAATATACACAATATCTAAATTAAAAGGTAAAATAAACTAACCAATGAAGTTCTGTTTTTGTTTTTGGCCCTAATAGGGAATCTCTAAGTGCTTTGAATGCTGTTTCTCATAATTACCGTGTGTCTCTCTAGATTTGGGCCCAGGAGAGAGTTTAGTAATATGATTTATCATGGACACATAATATCAGCTTGATCTGAAGAGAGGTAAATACTAATGGTCAGTAAATTCCACAGTCAACTAGGTCTATGTAACCAAATCCCACCAAAAACTCTGATCAACAAAGTCTTGGCAAGTATCTTTTGTTTGACAACCCTCCATGTGGACTGTGTGATAGATAACTGCTAAAGAGAAATAGTAGTGGATGGGGCTGCACTGGGAGAGGCCACCAGAACCTTTCGTCTTAGAACCCTTATAGACTCAGCCCCTTGTGTCACTTCTCTTGAATGATTTTAAACCATATCTATTTGCTGTACTAAATTATTAACTCTGTTATAGTTTTTGAGATTTCTGTAGGTTTTTATAGCAATGGCAGAATGGAGAACCCCTGAAATTTCTAACCATGATTATTTTAAAGTTAGCAGTAGATGGCAAAAAAAAAAAAAATGTTTTATGCACTGGGAGCTTTGGTGGCTTGCTCCTTCAAGCATAGCTCCAAACCACAACAGCAATCATTTCCATGCTGTGTTTATACCAAACAGAGACCTTGAACAAAGAGCTGTGTAAAGTAGTCTTACCTTGAAGCAGGAAACACAAAAAGACATTGAAAATGTGGCATTCTCTGCAGGAAATCAGCCTTCAACCTGGTTAGCCTTAAGTGAAACTATTTGGTTCATGGATTAAAATGACTTCACTGAAGTTTCACCTCATGTACACTAAACAGCACAATCATGAATACAGGCAGTAGAACAGTGTATACAGTAAGAGAACAATCCTTAGCTACGAGTGATGAAAAGAGATTTCCCCTTAAAACAGTTTGGAATAAATGTAATCTAATTGGAAAACTGTAGAATTCTCTACCATTGCCTCAGTGATAAGGATATTTGTTCTTTATCTAGTGCTAGCCTAAGTATTAGAACACCAGAATACAGGCTTGCTTTTCTAGTGTAGCAGACATCTACTTGCATGGTATGCAAAAAAATTACTAACCTAACTGATTCTATAGTATTCTATTACATGATCTATTAACAAATTGTTTTGGACAATTTAGTCTACCTGCTGCAAAATCAGCCAAATTTTACCGTTTACTTGAACTGTATTGCTGTTGTATAGAAACACAAGCAACAGGCCACCCCTTTAATTTGTGGTTGGTGCTCTTCTACATGGGACTGGTCCGACTGTCACCTGCACTGAGAAGTCTTCCCATACAGTCTATCAAAGCTATACCTCCCTCTGGCACCCCAGATATTCATTCTCTATCAACTCTTACCTTTTTCTGAAAGCACATATCACAGTTTACTGTCTATCCCCAATTTTGTCAATTTGCATTAACCTATCTTTCAAAGTGGATTCAATTTATTAAAGGAATAATTTATATTCTGATCTCACCTTATAAGGGATGACAGTAACGATTACTGTCTGACATTGGCTATGAAAGCTAAACGGATACATTTTTTAAAATTTTATAATTTAATTTAATTTTACATATCATCCATAGATTCCCCTGTTCTCCCTCTTCCCACCGTACCCCACCCCCGCCCTCCTCCCAATCCACCCCCCATTCCCATCTCCTCCAGGGCAACATTTTTTAAATTAAAAAAGTGAAAGTTTTACAAAGTTGTTAACATCATTCTATCAACAGGTAAAGGTATTCTATCTGTCTTTAAAAATAAATAGACATTTAATTTTTTTCCTCGGGATTTTTTAGTTTTATGAGTGTACCATGAATACAAATCAGATAAAAGAATAAAACCAAAGATTCTGTCAATCCATTCTGTCAATTCTCATGAAACAGGTTGAGAAAATAGAGCAAAGTGTCCTCACTAATCCAATATAATACCTACTTCTTAGGTAAAGAACCAATCGGAAAACAAGAAAGGAGTTGGCTTTAGAGACAAGTGTTCAGTGTCCTGGAGATATTTCAGCTCTCTCAATTTGATTTCTGAACTAAAATATAAAAAAAGAAGCCATGGCCACTTAAGTACACTGTAAAGATTATGTAGCTAAGTGGAGGGAGGAAGACACTAACTAGTTGGTGTATATTAGTTTACCTACTTGATTAATAATACTTCTCTTCATTCTTACCTCATCTGTTGAATGGTGATGAGCCAAAACTTGTTGCACATTTTCTCTATGCTAAACACTTCTATTGGCACTTTGTGTGAATTCACTTCCACGTAATAACTCAGAGAAGCCAGCATCCTTCATCATCCACATTTCACACATGAGGAAGTGAATATACATTAAATAATAGTTATCTGCCTAAGGCTGAGGAGCTCCTAAGAGAGAGCTGGGATCTGGTTAAGGTCCCAGGCCATGTATATGCTTTTGACCAATATACTCTGTTTTCTTCCGAGAAATAAATTAGCAAGTATGTGTGAGAAATGACTATGTGTAATTATTCAATGTCTTTACTTAGCCCTTGTTATATTTATAACTAATAAATATTCACTGATGAGTTTGTAATTTCTGAATTGCTAAGGCATAAACCTACACTCAAACTAAATTTCTACTGAATTTTTAAAAGTATTTCATTGCCTTAAAAAATTCCTGGTTATTTATTTATTTATTTGAGTTTCTGGGATCAAATCTAGGCCTTAAGTATGCTATATGACTATTTTTTGTGAACTATAGCCCTACTCCTGAAGTCTCCTTACATCAAATATCCTACATTTGTCTAACTCATAGAAGGTAAGACCATAAGTTCACACACCCACATACTTCATACTTATCCATATATGTATGTAAAAGATACAATTTCATGGAATAAACTCTACTATGACTATTTCTGACCATTTACAATTGTTATTAAAATACTACCATCTGAGTTTTCCTATATCTAAATACCTAGCATAGTTTTCAAACACAGTTAAATTATTATTGTTAATACTAAAAGGAACTCTGATATATAACTTTCCTATCAGACACATTTCTTTTATAGCTGAGGAGATTATTCAGCAAATAAAATACTGTGCACACATGAGGCCCTGAGTTAGGGTCCTCATCACAAATGGGAAGAGCCTGATTGAAGTGGTATGCTGATATGTATCTATCATCCCAGTCCAGGGAAGCAGTGTCAGGAAGATATGCTTAGCTAGTGACTGAAGAGGACACTTGATGTTGACTTTTGGGGCTCACAAACATGGGGGCACACACACACACACATGTATATACACCCACACACATGTACACACACAAATGAGAAAACACTACATATACACATGCATGCACACACACCCATACACATGTGCTCACCCAAACAAGAAAAGAAAGAACTACATACACACATGCACATGCATGTACACACGCACATGCATGTATAACGCACATGCATGTATACACACACACACACACACACACACACACATAAAGGAAGTACTATTCTAAATGACCAAACAGCCTTAAGAAATTTCAAGCCCAAAGAAATATAAGTATTTCAGGAGATCATGTTATATATGCAAGCAATAAAAGTTTGTTTAATTTGCTAAGTATTTAGGATAATTTTGTTAGTAATAAATGGAATAAGGTGTG